>NC_041384.1:85955077-85962104 GCF_002162155.2 Triticum dicoccoides
GTTAAAATAATGATGACCCTTGAGTCTGCAGAACCCAAGGGAAAGAAAAGGCTAGGTGGCAAATGGTAAAACCAAAGTTGGGCATTGCTGGAAAAGCTTTAATCAAGGCGAACTATCAAGGGGTTCCCATTATAACCCAACCGCGTAAGGAACGCAAAATCCGGGAACATAACACCGATATGACGGAAACTAGGGCGGCAAGAGTGGAACAAAACACTAGGCGAGAGGCCGAGCCTTCCACCCTTTACCAAGTATATAGATGCATTAAGATAACATGGCAATATAATGATATCCCAACAAGTAAATAATGTTCCCACAAGGAACGGTCTCCAATCTTCACCTGCAACTAGCAACGCTATAAGAGGGGCTGAGCAAAGCGGTAACATAGGCAATCAACTGTTTGCTAGGACATGGTGCGTTAGAGGTTTGACATGGCAATTTGGGAGGCTTGAAAGCAAGTGGTAGGCATCGTAGCATTGGCATAGCAAAAGAGCGAGCAATCTAGCAAAGCAAAGATAGTAGTGATTTCGAGGGTATGATCATCTTGCCTGAAATCCCGCAAGGAAGAAGAATGAGTCCATGAAGAAGACAAACGGAGGTAGTCGAACGGATCCTCACAAACGGTACGTTATCGAATCCAACCTGAAGAAGCAAACACCGGAAAGAAGCACACAACATAGTAAACAACCAACACATGAACATGGCATGATGCACAACCAAGTATGATGCATGTCCGGTTTAATGAAACATGGCATGGCAAAATGCAGAAACAACACTACAAGTTAAGTGGAGCTCAATATGCAACGAGTTGCATATTGACGGAACACCACATGCCTTATTTTAGTTCCCTCTCGTTTATGTACTCAACAAGATTAAATGTTGTTAGCATGGCAAGAGGTGAAGCAAAGTAAACTACCTATCTAGTCAAGTTTAAATGAGGCCGAAAGCAACGAACAACAATTTCGGAAACTCCTCATGAGCATATTATAGATTTGGTACTGTTCTTCCCTAAAAATTATTTTAGAGTTGTTAAACATGCAAAGTAAGGCCACCATGTTAAACTAGGCATTTTCTACCCCATTTACATATAAAGTTTATTAAATTCGGAGCTACGGTTAATTAGTTATGATTAAAACCGTTTTAACAAGTTATTTAAGCAAATTAAAACAAACAGCATTTTAAACATTTTAAACATAGATGAAAGTTGCATATTATTAAACTAGATGAAATTCTAAGAAAGTTTCATAAATAATTCATTTTAATCTGATGCACGGTTTAGAAGTTATTAAATGCATGATCCCAAAGGGGTTTTCTGCAAATCTGGAAACTCTGGAATAAAAGATAAAACGTTCAGAAAAAAACATGTGTTGGACCGAAACAGAGGCTGGCCCAACAGTGGAAAACGCCGGGAGGCTGCTCACCCAATGGCCAGATCTGGCTGGGCCGAACGAGGAGGCCCGTGGGAGAGGCAAGGGAAGCTGGGTTCTGGCGCTCGTACACGTTGGCTCGGATCGAGGCCGTAGTCAACGCGAGGGAGGGACGCAGGCTCGATGCAGGAAAAGTCCTCGCTCGTCTCCCTCGCTCAAACAGAAGGAGGCGGCGCTAGGGACTTGCGACAGGGCCAGCAGGCGCAGGACTTGGAGCTCGGGGAGGATCCCGGCGGTGGTGGCTCGCAGCTAGGGCGAAAGGTGAGGCGGAGGAGCGGGAAACGGCGGCGCTGAAATAGACGTGGACAGGCGGATCCGGCCACACGGGCGCCGGACCTGACCGGAGGCGGGACGAAGGCGACCCGCGACGAAGCTTGGGGCGGCAACCATGGCGCTGATATTCAGAGAAGCAAAGGACGGATTCAGAGATAAGGTAAAAGAGATGGAATGCAGAGACGGAAGAAGGAAAAAGGAACGGCCGGAGTCCATCTCCGACGAGGACGCGACAAAGAAACGGCTTGATGTAGGGGAACTCGGCGCTGCGCTTCGGTCGCTCGTCTCCCGCGCAGACGAGGACGAGGCAGGAGGTGGCGCAAGGTGGCCGGGGCAGCGGCTTTCGATCGAACGGCCGACGAGGTCAGGCAGCAACGGGGAGACGTGAGGCGAGGCAGGGGAGGCCTCGGGCTCCATTGGTCGCTGTGGTTGTGGACTCAAGCAACAAAGAGGTGGCTGGGGATCGAGGGGAGGCGCTGGTTGGTTGGGCGTGGAAAATAGGGAGAGGATGGATCCCGAGAGGGAGAGGGTAGGTAGGTGGCGGCGGGCAGGAGGGTGGATGGGACAGACCTCCTAATTTTTAGGGTTGGACCAAATATATACCTTAGGTGAAATAGGTTAGGGGCTATCTGGAGCCTCCGATTAAAATCGAACGGCCGGGAAAAATAGGCTAGGGAGCCCAAATAAGAAAACGGAGACGTTTTGTAGACGTTTGGGGATGATCCGGATCCAACGGTGACGACTGCCCGGGTCGGGTCCGGAACAATTTCGGACGCGCACGTGAGGGGTTCGATGCACTGTGCAGAGAGGGTTTCGGACCGTGCGGTCGCATCGGACAACTCCGGAACCGAAGAGGGGAAGGAGGATGGACTAGGTGGGCTGTGGCGAGACTGCGAGGGGGAGAAGAGAGAGGTAGGGCCCGGCATCTGTTTCCGGAGACCGAAAATGTCCGACGTTAGACCGACTATAATGTCGCTATAGTTATCCGTTGGGCTATCAAACGAACTCCGAATGTGATGAAACTTGGCAAGCAGCCTACCTGCAACATAACAACACCACATGCCAACTTTCAACCCATTCCGAGAACATTTTTTGGCCACTTATAAAATACTATTTCGGACATGCCGTGGGCACGTGCAAGTGTGTCTGGGCTTAGAACGGACGACGGACGGAATTGGGGAACCCGGACGGATGCATGTTTTGAAAACATGATGATGCAATGCACATGATGACATGATAAGATGCAACACGCAAGCAGATGACATGGCAACAACCACGAGTAACTGGACGACACCAGGCACATCGGTCTCGGGGCGTTACAACACTCCACCACTACGAGAGGATCTCGTCCCGAGATCTAGAATGGCACCGGAGGGAAAACGGAAGAGAAAGAGAAGAGGTAAAACTAAGTTGCTCCTTTGACAAACGAGTGAAACCAAAGAACCTTGCGAGGTTGAACAAATTGAAAAGAATAAAACAACAGAGATGAACAAAGTGGAAACACTCCATTAGGAAAGAGGAACGAGGAAGAACAAGGTTGAAAGCACTCCGGTAGGGAAGAGTAATAAGTAAGAACAAATTCGAACAACACTCCGGTTGAGAAGGGATGCAAGACTTGATAAGGCGAAAAGAACTTGAGCAAAAGGCACAACACTCCGGTTAAATGGATAAGCATGAAAAGAACATGATCCTGACAAGAACAAGAAGAAGGTTTGAAGAAAGCAACATCACAATGCCTCCAGAAGAAGTGAGAGAATGGAACTGAATGAACGGGGGAGAAAAAACAAGGTCTTGAGAGAGCATGCTTACACCAAAAGCTAGAACGAAGTTGTTGGGTTATAAATAACGAAAAGGATAAGCTTGATATGGACTTATAGAATACGTCTCAAAATTATGAGGTGACAACCTACCATTCACGGGAAAAAGAATTGGATTGATAAGAACAAGGAGACGAGAAGCTATCTCACCGGGAGGATAAAGAAGAGCTTGGGTCCTTTATAAGCACCATAATTAGCAACAATCCTTAGGGAAAGTTTTAGGTGAAATATAACCCAAGATAACTCCAATGAAGAGATTGATGGATTTACAATACCCCATTCTTAACAACCTGTGAATCATGAAACATGAACTCAAATATCAAGAATGATGTAAAACCACCTCCAATGATATGGTAGAAAGAAATGCACTCCGGATTGCAAGATGAAGAAAGCTTGAGCTCCTTAGAAAAGAAACTTAATGAAAAACTTCTAGACGGAAATAAATCCTTGATGAACCATCATGTAGAGCCTCCATGAAGAACTCCAGTAACAAAAGAATAAAAAGAAAGAGAAATTGAAAACACAAGGTGAATCCTTGCAATGGTTTAGATGGATCTCCGTGATAACTAGAGCATGGAACTCCGGGAAAGGAAAGATAAAGCATCTCGAACTGAGAATATGATATGATGAACCACTCCGGAAAAAGGAATTAATCACTTGGATGGAACAAGAATAAGAATTATGTTATGCGTATCCTTCAACAATTTAATTGCTAACAAGCAACGGATTTGGCATACTACTTATCCTCGTAGAAAGATTAAGATAGATATAGCGCAAACTTGAGAAAGTCTTCAACGATCCACCGGTAGAATTTGATAAGCACGAATGCATAGATATGATACACGAAGGAAGAAAACTCTTGAACGAACCACCATAAGAATTGAAAAGAACGATTAAAACATGAAGACACACCGGGAAGAATTAGGAATTAAACAAAGATGCTTGAGAGAATTTAGACCCATGAGAACGAAAAGATTACGAGCTGATTAGAGAATCCTTGATTTAGACACCGGTATGATTTAGAGTATGAGAGCTGAAAATTGGAATGAATAAATCTTAGATGATGGGCTCTGGATAATCAAACTGAACAGAATCTTGAATTGCTCCGGAAGGGTGAACAGAAATCTCACATACAAAAACAATTATGAGAGGATGGCAACAAGCTAGAATCACGAATCTTGAAGAGAACGGACCAAGATTGAGAGGAAAAATCTTCTTCGTCTTCAAAATCCGAGAATGACGACGAGAAACACCACCATGAATTGTTGAGATACTCCTGAATGAAAATTAGAAAGGTTGAGCCAACGATGGAAAGAATTTGGAAGATCTAGGAGAAAGGCATTTGACTGATGACAATTCATTCTTACGTCAATCTTGGAAAAGAATTTGAGAGTAATGCCGGGAAAATAAGAAGAGTCAGGTAAGATCCTGGAAAAAGACCTGTGGGTTAGGGCCCACTCAAAAGAAACACCATTGAAATGATTTAAGGAGAGAGATTGCACTGGTTGAAATAAATGGCTTGAATAAGATAAGACCTCGAAATAGCTTGAACCAATGTAGAGTGGAAAACACTCTTCGGGATATCTTCAGCACTCCGGAACGAATGAATAGCGAGAAGTGAATTATTATGAATTGCACCGGCATGAGAGAGCATAGAAACGAGGAAAGGATATGACCAACACCGAAAGCTTTAATTGGTTCCACCGGAGAAGAAAACGAGTGATGAGAGACGAACTTGAAGCTCCGTTAGAATCTTCATGAGAATCCCCGGATAAGAATATTGATAGAAAAGAATAGAGAGACTTCGCATCAATAATATGGATACTCGATTAAGAGATCTGAATCCTTGGAGAAAAACAAAGGGAGGGAGGGTGGGAAAAACAAAGACAATTTGGAATGGATGAAATGAACATGAATACTCGGATGAGGAATTGCCCTCTCTAGGAATTGATCAATCACAAGATGATGTTGAACATGAATACTCGGATGAGGATGATGATGATAGTGACTATGATCTCGATGATGCGATGGGACACTTTGGTCTTATGGCAAATCTTCGTGGCTACATGGCTGGAGGAAAGGAAGGGTCCTTGATAGTGGATGTATTGATCATATGACCGGAGATAAAGACATGTTCCATGAGCTTGCTGAAAATGACGGCCCTCGAAAGTATGTCACTTTTGGTGATAATTCAAAGGGTAAGGTGGTTGGCCTTGGTAAGGTGGCCATCTCACATGATAGCTCCATACAAAATGTCATGCTCGTTGAATCTCTTGGCTACAACTTACTTTCAATATCTAGACTTGATGATTTCGGTTTCAATGTCCTATTTACTGAAGTAGACAGCCAAGTGTTTCGTAGAGATAATCATAAAATGGTCTTTACCGGTATACGTAGAGGAGATCTTTACATTGTTGATTTCACTAAAAAGGCTCAACCTAAAACTTGCTTAATTGCTAAATCTTCTAAAGGCTGGTTGTGGCATAGAAGGCTAGGCCATGTGGGCATGCGAAACCTTGACAAACTCATTAAAGGATATCATATCCTTGGCGTTAACGATGTCATATTTGACAAGGATAGACTTTGTAGTGCTTGTCAAGCAGGGAAACAAGTTGGAGGAAGTCATCGCGCTAAGAACATCATCACCACAAGAAGACCACTCGAGCTACTTCACATGGATCTCTTTTGTAACACCCCGGATGTAATTTACCTTATATGTATCCCAACTCTTGCCGTTTCCGGCACTAAGTTATTTCATTTTGTCGTTGTCTGGTTTTTGTCTCCGTTTGTTGTTGTCTTTGTCATGCATCTCATATCATGTCACCATGTGCATTGCATTTACATACGTGTTCGTCTCATGCATCCTAGCATTTTCCCCATTGTCCGTTTTGCAATCCGGCGCTTCTATGTCCTCCGGTGGTCCTTTCTACCTCTTTTCGTGTGTGGGGGTTAAACATTTCCGGATTGGACCGAGAATTGTCATGTGGCCTTGGTTTACTACCGGTAGACCGCCTGTCAAGTTTCGTGCCATTTGGACTTCGTTTGATACTCCAACCGTTAACCGAGGGACCGAAAAGGCCTCGTGTGTGTTGCAGCCCAACACCCTTCCAATTTGGCCCAAAACCCACCAAAAAACCCCTCCATCGTCTAGAGCGTTCGATCACGATCGCGTGGCCAAAAACCGCACCTCATTTGGAGCTTCCTAGTTTCCCCTACCTCTATAAATAGGTCTCCCCTCGAAATTTCCGGGTCTTCTCCTACCCTAACCCTAGTCTCTTTTGTCCCCGCCGCCGCCGGACAAAATCCCACCACTGGACATTGTCCAGCGCCCTCACCGCCACCACATGGCGCCTTTCAATTCACCGAGACGCCCGTGCCCACTTCCCCGCGCCGCCGCTCGCGTCGGCCCGCCAGGGCCCAGGCGGGGCCCTCCCGGCCCGGGTCGCCACCCGTCGCCGCCTCGCGTCCCTGTTCGCCCGCGCCACCCGAGCCTCACGCCGGCGCCGCCTC
>NC_041384.1:85962630-86004136 GCF_002162155.2 Triticum dicoccoides
GCCACTTCGCCGCCCGAGGCCGCGCGTCCTCACCGCGGCCACCTCGTCGCCGGCCCCGGCGACCTCTCCTCGGGCCGGCCCGCCCTCTCCCTCGATCCTGAGCTCATTTTCTGGCGACCTCCTGCTACAGTACCGCTACAGTGCCAGATCCAGACACGGTTCACTTCTGCCCCGAAAACCCTAGCTAATTTGCATTTTTCCGCATGCCATAACTCTGTATCCGTAGCTCCGATTCGTGCGTGTAGCATATCAAAATGTTCGCCTCGACGAGTATATCATTTCATATAACTGCATCATTTTCATTTGAGCTCATCTTGATGCCCGAAATGCTATTGGAAGAGGGCTATGTCAGGAAAGTTGCAGATCTGTTTTAGCAAATAGCTTTTTGTCATTTTTGCCATGATTAATGTGTCCATGCTATGATCCTGAGCTCTACATGTGTTTTGTTATATTCCATGCCATCTTTACAGAGGTGCTTGCCATGTATTTTTGTGATATTTGTGGTGACTAGCACAAGCTTGCAAAGTAGCGTAATCGGTAATGCTGATTTTAGGGACTTAGTTTTTCACAAAGTCCTTGTTCTGTTTTTGTTGTTATGCCATATGTTCATGTTGTTTCCTAGTGATCCGTGCCTCTTTTGAGGATGATCAGTAAGGATGTTTTGTTAATATTGTGGTGCTATATCCATCCATGTCTTTGTTTGCATTTATGGAGCAACATAGTTTGGGTCAATCGAGCTCTACTTTTGCTATAAAATGATCCTGGCAGATTGTTGATGTGTTTAGCGATTTTGCCGAGGATATTGCTATTGATCCGTGCATGCTATGTTATTATTCTTGCCATGTATAGATCCTATGCCATGTCTTCTTGATGGGTGTATGCTTAGTTTGTCATGCCATGCTCTATAGAGAGTGCATCGAGCTCGTAAACATGCCTACTCGTCAACTGCTTTGGATGCTCCAGTTTTTCACCAAGTCTGAATCTGTTTATGTTTTTGCCATGTTCACATGCTTGCAATTGTATTTTCTGATCCCTTTTGGCTCAAGGTCACTAAGGGACTTTTGTTAAGTGCTTTGAGTATCTTCATGCCATGCCTTGATTTGCCATGTTAAGTTCCTGTAGCATGTAGTTTTCATGCTCTAAAATGTGCTTCCCGATGATAAATTCCAGACTTGTGTTAATTTCACCAAGTCTGAAACCTGTTATCATTTGCTCTTTTGCCATGCTTGTTCGAACCTGTTAATGGATGAATTAGCCGTAGCTCAGTGTTCATCTTTAGTCAAGCTTCATGACTGGGTCCCTGCCATGTAATTCGTTGTCATGTTTGAGTGCTGTAGCATATTTATCTTGATGCATTTAGTTGGTCACTTGCTGATTATCGCAGACCGTTTCCATATTTGTTTTGCTCGCCATTTCCAAACCATGCATCCGATTCCGGTGATCTTTATATCGATTCCAACCGAAATCACCTCACAGTTGCTTGAGCATTGCACGTGGTGGATTGTGCTCCTTTTGCTTGTTGTTCTTGTTTGGGTAGAGCCGGGAGACGAGTTCGTGAACGAGGAGCCCATTGAGTTCGCTTACGACGATCAAATCAACTTTGACAACTTTGCAGGCAAGATGACCATACCCTCAAAATCACTTCTATCTTTGCTTGCTAGATGCTCGCTCTTTTGTTACGCCTATGCTACGAAACCCACCACTTGCTATTCATGCCTCCCAAATTGCCATGTCAAACCTCTAACCCACCATGTCCTAGCAAACCATTGTTTGGCTATGTTACCACTTTGCTCAGCCCCTCTTATAGCGTTGCTAGTTGCAGGTGAAGATTGGAGATCGTTCCTTATTGGAACATTGTTTATTATGGGGATATCACTATATTATCTTGTTTATCTTAATGCACCTATATACTTGGTAAAGGGTGGAAGGCTCGGCCTTATGCCTAGTGTTTTGTTCCACTCTTGCCGCCCTAGTTTCCGTCATATCGGTGTTATGTTCTCAGATTTTGCGTTCCTTACACGGTTGGGTTATAATGGGAACCCCTTGACAGTTTGCCTTGAATAAAACTATTCCAGCAATGCCCAATATTGGTTTTACCATTCGCCACCTAGCCTTTTCCCTTGGGTTTCGCGGACTCAAGGGTCATCTTTATTTTAACCCCCCCGGGCCATGCTTCTCTAAGTGTTGGACCAACCGAGCGATGTCCGGGGCTACCAGGGGCAACTCTGGGCTGGCTTACCCGACGTCTTGCTCATCCGGTGTGCCCTGAGAACGAGATATGTGCAGCTCCTATCGGGATTTGTTGGCACATCTGGGTGGTGTTGCTGGTTTAGTTTTACCATTGTCGAGGATGTCTTGTAACCGGGATGCCGAGTCTGATCGGATTGTCTTGGGAGAAGGAATATCCTTCGTTGACCGTGAGAGCTTGTGATGGGCTAAGTTGGGACTCCCCTGCAGGGATTTGAACTTTCTAAAGCCGTGCCCGCGGTTATGGGCAGATGGGAATTTGTTAATGTCCGGTTGTAGATAACCTGAAACTTAACTTAATTAAAATGAACCAACCGCGTGTGTAACCGTGATGGTCTCTTCTCGGCGGAGTCCGGGAAGTGAACACGGTGTTGGAGTAATGCTTGACGTAGGTTGTTCTAGGATCACTTCTTGATCATAGTTGTTCGACCATGCTTTTGCCCTCTCTTCTCGCTCTCTTTTGCGAATAGGTTAGCCACCATATATGCTAGTCGCTTGCTGCAGCTCCACATCATACCTTGTCTTACCTATAAGCTTAAATAGTCTTGATCGCGAGGGTGCAAGATTGCTGAGTCCCCGTGACTCACAGATTACTTCCAAACCAGATGCAGTGATCGATGATACCGTTCCAGATGACATGACCGAGCTCAAGTGGGAGTTCGATGAAGACTCTCATCATTACTATGTGTCTTTCCCAGTTGATCAGTAGTGGTGCCCAGTTGGTGCGATCGGGGACCGTGTCGCATGTGGGGGTTGATCTTTATTTTGGTACCGTAGTCGGACCATGAGTGTACTGGATGATTGTAATGCTATTCATGTATTTGTTTGACGTGGCGAGTGTAAGCCAACTATGTATCTTTTCCCCTTTATTTATTTACATGGGTTGTTGTGAAGATTACCTTACTTGCGACATTGCTTTCAATGCGGTTATGCCTCTAAGTCGTTCTTCGACACGTAGGAGATATATCCGCATCGAGGGCGTTACAAGTTGGTATCAGAGCCTTCCCCGACCTTAGGAGCCCCCTGCTTGATCGAATCATTGGCGTTGTTGAGTCTAGAAAAAATGTTTTGAGTCATTTAGGATTTATATATCAGAGAGTTTAGGAATTCTTTTTACTCCCCAGTCCCTTCGTCCCTCTCGTGAGGCATCCTGACGTAGAGTTTTGACTCTTCTCTTCTCAAATTTCACTAAATTTTTTTTAGGATCACGCGGGTATCTTGGAATCGTTCCGATTGATTTGTCATGAGAACATTGTTCTTGGTGCCTCCTGTCATTTAGGGGTTGTGGCAGTGTCCCGGGTAGTTGAGCTCCGTGGTGTTGTCGTCACAATTTTATCTTTGAGATTCTGGAATACCTGAGTTTCGCCGACATCGAAAATCTCTTTTATGTAGTTGTTGGTGAGATAACCTCGACGCCACCAGTACTAGGGTGGGAGTTCGGGAGTATTGCCATAACTTGTATAACGAATGCTTTTCGAAGTTTGAGGTAAATGATTTCCGAGGGTTTATCGGTTATGTGTTGAAGGATGGATACAACTGGATGTAGGATTTGCTAGATTTGGCTGAGATATTATGCTTCCCCTGTATCCCCAACACCTAATTGCATAACCAGAAAGGTTCGGGAGTTTCATAGGTGGGAATTCTTGTAGCTCTAGTTCTTGTTCCGCGAATATTTGGATTGGGATTGGGTAATCCTCACAAAGTATTCGTTCTTGTCCGTACCTTGTTGGTTTTATTCTTCTACCTCAATTCTAAGTGGCTTCTCAATTTATGGAAATGTGACCATTTCAATTGGAATGCATTCGTTCATTTTGTTCGGATGTGTAGACTATATGTTGCAATTTCAACCCATTTGATTCAATTTAAATTTTTGTCTGTCAAGATGCTAACGGATGTCAACCTCTTCAGGATGGCTCCTCCAATGAGCACGACTCCGAATCCTGATCCGCCACCACCACCTCCACCTCCGGAGGCATGGCAAGCTGTGATGGCCGCTACCAATGCAAACACGCAGCTGATCATGCAACTTCTTCAAGAGCACAACCAAGGGAACCAGGGCCGTGGCAACAATCAGAATCAGTTTGCTACACTCAACCAGTTCCTTGCTAACCAGCCAAAGACCTTCAGCAATTGTGTTGAGGCAACAAACGCTGATGATTGGCTCGTGGACATATGCAAGCATTTCGAGTGCAGTAACGTCAGGCCTGAGGACTTTGTCAAGTTTGCCTCCTTCCATCTCAAAGACCAAGCTGTAGAATGGTTTCAGTAGTACAAAGATTCCAGAAGAGGCCGTGTGATTACCTGGGATGAATTCCATCAAGACTTCAAAGCTCATCATATTCCTCAGAGTGTGGTTGAAAGCAAGCGTGAGGAATTCCGCAACCTAAAGCAAGACACTATGTCTGTTTACTAGTACAACATCAAGTTTCAGAAGCTCGCCCGTTTTGCTAAGCAGGACGTCCCTGATGAAAAGAGCATGATATATCAGTTTAGGGGTGGTCTCAGAGAAGAACTCCAGCTAGCTCTCATCCTCTTTGAGCCCAAGAAGTACGATGAGTTCTACAACATGGCAATAAAGAAGAGACTGCTCAACTGAAGTGTGATGCTTCCAAGAAGCGAGTCAGAGATGCAACTCCTTCTTCCTCTACTCAAGTGGCTAAGCAGCAAAAGTATTGGCTTCCTCCTCCTCCGTTCCATCAGCCTTATCAGCAGAAGAGGAAAGGTGGCAGTGGATGTTCCCATCTACCCAACCCTGGCTTTCAAAACAAGACTTTGTCTCAAGCTCCATGATCAAGTGCTCCGTATCACCGTCCGCTCTCGGAGGTCACGTGCAACAAGTGCCAACAGAAGGGTCACTATGCTAACAAATGTTTCAATTAGAGGCAGCTCCCTCCTCCTCCTCCTGTGAGATCGGCAAGTACAACTGTGGTCAAGCATAACCCCAAGTCTGCTAAGGTCAACTTGTTGAACGCAGCTCAGGCAGAGGACTCGCCAGATGTGATTATGGGTAACCTTCCTGTTAATGACATTCCTGCAAGAGTTCTTTTTGATACTGGTGCATCTTTGTCATTTTTATCGAAGCCTTTTGTATCCATGCATGATGTGCGTACTGTTGATTTGCCTAAGCCGATAGCGGTTTCTTCTCCGGGTTTGTTCATGAACACCAAAATGATGGCTCCGGATATTACTATCACGTTGGGCGACTACAAGTTTCTTTCTTCTCCAATGGTCCTTGGTAACTCGGATATTTATCTTATTCTTGGAATGGACTGGCTTTCTAAGCACAAGGCTCAGCTTGATTGTGCTGCCAGGCAGATTCAATTGACTCATTTGTCTGAGGATGTAATTGTCTTTGCCGCTAATGACGATACCATCCGTCTGTTTTCTCTCAATGAGAAGGGTGAACTTGATGCCATCTCTCAAATTCCAGTCATTTGCGAATATCAAGACGTCTTTCCAGAAGAGCTTCCAGGAATGCCTCCGCATCGGCCAGTTGAATTTGTCATCGATCATGAGCCTGGCACGGAACCTGTTTGCAGACGTCCTTACAAGCTTGGACCTGAAGAGTTGAAGGAGCTGAAGAAGCAACTCGATATTCAAGAGCGAATGGGTCTCATCCGACCTAGTTCTTCTCCGTGGGGTTGTGGAGTTCTTTTTGTGAAGAAGAAGGATGGAACGGACCGACTCTATGTCGACTACCGTCCATTGAACAAAAAGACTATAAAGAACAAGTACCCACTTCCCAACATCAACGAGCTGTTTGAACAACTCAAAGGTGCTCAAGTATTCTCCAAGCTTGATCTCCGTATGGGCTATCACCAGATTCGAATTCGTGAGCAAGATATTCCCAAGACAGCTTTCAGGACAAGCTATGGTTCATATGAATACACTGTCATGTCTTTTGGCCTCGTCAACGCTCCTCCGACTTTCTCTCGCATGATGAACTTCATCTTCAACCCCTACACAAATGACTTCGTCTTGGTCTACCTCGATGACATTTTGGTCTTTTCCAAGAACAAGGAAGATCATGCCAAGCACTTGCGTTTGGTGCTGGATAAGCTTAGAGAACATCAGTTCTACGCCAAGTTTTCAAAGTGCGAGTTTTGGCTCGATGAGGATCTCTACCTTGGGCATATCATCTCTGCCAAGGGCATAGCGGTGAATCCTGAGAAGGTGTCTGCAATTGTGAATTGGGAACCACCTCATAACGTGAAGCAACTCCGCAGCTTCCTTGGTCTCGCAAGCTATTGTCGAAGGTTCGTTGAGAACTTTTCAAAGTTCGCGAAGCCTCTTTCAAACCTTCTCTAGAAGCACGTGAAGTACGTTTGGTCTCCAGAATGTGACATCGCTTTCAACACCTTGAAAGAGAAATTAGTCACTGCTCCAGTTCTGACTCCTCCTGATGAATCCAAACCGTTCGAGGTCTTCTCTGATGCCTCTCTTCAAGGTCTTGGTGCAGTGTTGATGCAAGAGAAGAAAGTTGTGGCCTATACTTCTCGCCAGTTGAAGCCCAATGAAAAAAACTACCCCACCCATGACCTCGAGTTGGCGGCAGTTGTGCATGCTCTTTTGACTTGGAGACATCTCTTATTGGGAAGAAAAGTGGACATCTTCACTAACCACAAGAGTCTCAAGTACATCTTCACTCAGCCTAATCTCAACCTCAGGCAGACTCGTTGGGTCGAAATGATTCAAGAGTATAATCCGAGTATCGATTATACTCCATGCAAGGCCAATGTAATTGCTGACGCTTTGAGCAGAAAGGCTTACTGCAACAGTTTGATTCTCAAGCCTTACTAACCCGAGCTTTGTGAAGCTTTCCGCAAACTCAACCTTGAAGTTGTTCCTCAAGGATTTCTCGCAAACCTCCAAGTCTCTCCTACTTTGGAAGATCAGATTCGCGAGGCACAACTTCTTGATGCTATGGTGAAGAATGTGAAGATTGGGATTGCCAAGAGTCAACCCAAGTACAAGTGCTATTGCCTTGATGACAAGGATACTCTCTTCTTTGAGGATCGCATTGTTGTGCCTAAAGGTGACCTTCGTAAAGTCATTATGAACGAGGATCACAATTTACTCCTCCCCATCCACCCTGGAAGTACAAAAATGTACCATGACCTCAAGCAGGCGTATTGGTGGACTCGAATGAAGCGCGAGATTGCTCAGTTCGTGAATGAATGTGATGTCTGTAGAAGAGTGAAGGCAGAACACCAACGACCAGCTGGTCTCCACCAACCTCTTGCCATTCCAGAATGGAAGTTTGACCACATTGAGATGGACTTCGTGACTGGATTTCCAAAGTCCAAGCGTGGCAATGATGCTATATTCGTTGTCATCGACAAACTCACTAAAGTGGCTCACTTTCTGCCTATCAAAGAGTCTATCACAACAGCTCAATTGGCGGAGCTTTATACCTCTCAGATTGTTTCTCTGCACGGCATTCCGCAGTTGATTTCTTCACATCGTGGCAGCATCTTCACCTCGATGTTTTGGGATTCTTTTCAGAAGGCCATGGGCACCAACATCCGTTTCAGCACAACTTTTCATCCTCAAACTAGCGGCCAAGTCGAGCGTGTCAATCAGATTCTTGAAGATATGCTTAGGGCTTGCGTTATCTCCTTCGGTATGAAGTGGGAAGATTGCCTTCCGTATGCCGAGTTCTCCTACAACAACAGCTTTCAAGCGAGTTCGGGCAAGGCCCCATTTGAAATTCTCTATGGCAGGAAGTGCCGTACTCCTCTTAACTGGTCAGAGACCGGTGAACGTCAACTTCTTGGAAATGACTTGATCACAGAGGCAGAGGAAATGTGCAAAGTCATTCGTGATAACCTCAAAGCAGTGCAATCGCGCCGGAAGAGCTACTATGATAGTAAGCATCGTGATGTGGCTTTCGAGATCGGAGACCATGTTTACCTCCGCGTGTCTCCAATGAAAGGTACTCGTCGCTTCGGTATCAAAGGGAAGCTTGTCCCTAGATACGTGGGTCCTTTCAAGATCGTCAGCAAGAGAGGCGATCTCGCCTATCAACTCGAGCTCCCTTCCAACTTTGCAAACGTGCACGACGTGTTTCACGTGTCTCAACTCTGCAAGTGCTTCAAGTCCCCTGACCGCACCGTCAACTTCGAAGACATTGATATCCAAGAAGACCTTTCTTATCCTAAGCACCCAGTTGCTATTCTTGAAGAAACTGAGCGTAAGACTCGCAACAAGTCAATCAAATTCCTCAAAGTAAAGTGGTCACACCATTCCGAGAGTGAAGCCACCTGGAAACGTGAGGATCACCTCCGTTCTGAGTACCCGGCGTTTTTCCAGTCCTAGATCTTGGGATGAGATCCTTTCATAGTGGTGGAGTGTTGTAACACCTCGGATGTAATTTACCTTATATGTATCCCAACTCTTGCCGTTTCCGGCATTGAGTTATTTCATTTCATCGTTGTCGGGTTTTTACCTTCGTGTGTTGTTGTCTTTGTCATGCATCTCATATCATGTCATCATGTGCATTGCATTTACATACGTGTTCGTCTCATGCATCCGAGCATTTTCCCCGTTGTCCGTTTTGCAATCCGGCGCTTCTATGTCCTCCGGTGGTCCTTTCTACCTCTTTTCGTGTGTGGGGGTTAAACATTTCCGAATTGGACCGAGACTTTTCATGCGGCCTTGGTTTACTACCGGTAGACCGCCTGTGAAGTTTCGTGCCATTTGGACTTCGTTTGATAATCCAACGGTTAACCAAGGGACTGAAAAGGCCTCGTGTGTGTTGCAGCCCAACACCCTTCCAATTTGGCCCAAAACCCACCAAAAAAGCCCTCTATCGTCTAGAGCATTCGATCACGATCGCGTGGCCGAAAACCGCACCTCATTTGGAGCTTCCTAGCTTCCCCTACCTCTATAAATAGGTCTCCCCTCGAAATTTCTGGGTCTTCTCCTACCCTAACCCTAGTCTCTTTCGTCCCCCCCGCCGCCGGACAAAATCCCACAACCGGCCATTGTCCAGCGCCCTCACCGCTGCCACGTGGCACCTTCCCATTCATCGAGACGCCCGTGCCCACTTCCCCGCGCCGCCGCCCGCGTCGGACCCCCGGGGCCCAGGCGGGGCCCTCCCGGCCCGGGTCGCCACCCGCCGCCGCCTCGCGTCCCTGTTCGCCCGCGCCGCCCGAGCCTCACGCCGGCGCGCCTCTCCGCCGCCAAGGTCGCCGGTCTCCTACGCCGCCCCGTCCCGCGCCGACGAGCGCCGCGCCGCCCCGACGACACTCCGCCGCCCGAGGCCGCGCCTCCTCACCGCGGCCACCTCGTCGCCGGCCCCGGCGAGCTCTCCTCCGGCCGACCCGCTCTCTCCCTCGATCTCCGGCGATGGCGAGCTCATTTTCCGGTGACCTCCTGCTACAGTACCGCTACAGTGCCGCTACAGTGCCAGATCCAGATCCGGTTGACTTCCCCGAAAACCCTAGCTAATTTGCATTTTTCCGCAGGCCATAACTCTGCATCCATAGCTCCGATTAATGTGTGTAGCATATCAAAATGTTCGTCTCGACGAGTACATCATTTCACCTCATTGCATTATTTTCATTTGAGTTCATCTTGATGACCAAAATGCTGTTGGAAGAGGGCTATGTGAGGAAAGTTGCAGATCTGTTTCAGCAAATAGCCTTTTGTCATTTTTGCCATGATTAATGTGTGCATGCTATGATCCTGAGCTCTACATGTGTTTTTTATATGCCATGCCATCTTTACAGAGGTGCTTGCCATGTATTTTTGTGATATTTTTGGTGACTAGCACAAGCTTGCAAAGTAGCGTAATCGGTAATGTTGATTTCAGGTACTTTGTTTTTCACGAAGTCCTTATTCTGTTTTTGTTGTTATGCCATATGTTCATGTTGTTTCCTAGTGATCCGTGCCTCTTTTGAGGATGATCAGTAAGGATGTTTTGTTAATATTGTGGTGCTCTATCGATCCGTGTCTTTGTTTGTATTTATGGAGCACCCTAGCTTGGGTCACTCGAGCTCTACTTTTGCTATAAAATGATCCTAGCAGATTGTTGACGTGTTTAGCGATTTTGCCGAGGATGTTGATATTGATCCGTGCATGCTATGGTATTGTTCTTGCCATGTATAGCTCCTATGCCATGTCTTCTTGATGGGTGAATGCTTAGTTTGTAATGCCATGCTCTGTAGTGAGTGCATCGAGCTCGTAAACATGCCTACTCGTCAACTGCTTTGCATGCTCCAGTTTTTCACTAAGTCTGAATCTGTTTATGTTTTTGCCATGTTCACATGCTTGCAATTGTATTTTCTGATCCCTTTTGGCTCAAGGTCACTAAGGGACTTTTGTTAAGTGCTTTGAGTAGCTTCATGCCATGCCTTGCTTTGCCATGTTAAGTTCCTGTAGCATGTAGTTTTCATACTCTAAAGTGTGCTTCCCGATGATAAATTCCAGACTTGTGTTAATTTCACCAAGTCTGAAACCTGTTATCATTTACTCTTTTGCCATGCTTGTTTGAACCTGTAAATGGATGAATTAGCCGTAGCTCAGTGTTTATCTTTTGTCAAGCTTCATGAGTGGATCCCTGCCATGTATTTTGTTGTCATGTTTGAGTGCTGTAGCATATTTATCTTGATGCATTTAGTTGGTCACTTGCTGATTATTGCAGACCAGTGCCATATTTGTTTTGCTCGCCATTTCCAAACCGTGCATCCGATTCCGGTGATCTTTATATTGATACCAACCGAAATCACCTCACCTTCCGAGTGGCACCCTTGGATTTCCAAGTTGAGGCCAGGTTCATTCATTCCTTTGAAAATCTTGCATATGCATCCCATACAGCATCCCGTATATCATAGCATGTTTTCATCATGTTGCTTGAGCATTGCAAGTGGTTGATTGTGCTCCTTTTGCTTGTTGTTCTTGTTTGGGTAGAGCCGGGAGACGAGTTCGTGAACAAGGAGCCTGTTGAGTTCGCTTACGATGATCAAATCAACTTTGACAACTTTGCAGGCAAGATTACCATACCCTCGAAATCACTTCTATCTTTGCTTGCTAGATGCTCGCTCTTTTTTTATGCCTATGCTATGAAACCCACCACTTGCTATTCATGCCTCCCAAATTGCCATGTCAAACCTCTAACCCACCATGTCCTAGCAAACCGTTGTTTGGCTATGTTACTGCTTTGCTTAGCCCCTCTTATAGCGTTGCTAGTTGCAGGTGAAGATTGGAGATCGTTCCTTGTTGGAACATTGTTTATTGTGGGGATATCACAATATTATCTTGTTTATCTTAATGCACCTATATACTTGGTAAAGGGTGGAAGGCTCGGCCTTATGCCTAGTGTTTTGTTCCACTCTTGCCGCCCTAGTTTCCGTCATATCGGTGTTATGTTCCCGGATTTTGCGTTCCTTACACGGTTGGGTTATAATGGGAACCCCTTGACAATTCGCCTTGAATTAAACTCTTCCAGCAATGCCCAACATTGGATTTATCATTCGCCACCTAGCCTTTTTCCTTGGGTTTCGCGGACTCAATGGTTATCTTTATTTTAACCCCCCCGGGCCAGTGCTTCTCTAAGTGTTGGTCCAACCGAGCGATGTCCGGGGCTACCAGGGGCAACTCTGGGCTGGCCTAACCGACGTCTTGCTCATCCGGTGTGCCCTGAGAACAAGATATGTGCAGCTCCTATTGGGATTTGTCGGCACATCTAGGTGGTGTTGCTGGTTTAGTTTTACCGTTGTCGAGGATGTCTTGTAACCGGGATGCTGAGTCTGATCGGATTGTCTTGGGAGAAGGAATATCCTTCGTTGACCGTGAGAGCTTGTGATGGGATAAGTTTGGACTCCCCTGCAGGGATTTGAACTTTCTAAATCCGTGCCCGCGGTTATGGGCAGATGGGAATTTGTTAATGTCCGGTTGTAGATAACCTGAAACTTAACTTAGTTAAAATGAACCAACAACGTGTGTAACCGTGATGGTCTCTTCTCAGCGGAGTCCGGGAAGTGAACACGGTGTTGGAGTAATGCTTGACGTAGGTTGTTCTAGGATCACTTCTTGATCATAGTTGTTTGACCGTGCTTTTGCCTTCTCTTCTCGCTCTCTTTTGCGAATAGGTTAGCCACCATATATGCTAGTCGCTTGCTGCAGCTCCACATCATACATTGTCTTACCTATAAGCTTAAATAGTCTTGATCGCAAGGGTGCGAGATTGCTGAGTCCCCGTGACTCACAGATTACTTCCAAACCAGATGCAGGGACCGATGATACCGTTCCAGATGACATGACCGAGCTCAAGTGGGAGTTCGATGAAGACTCTCGTCATTACTGTGTGTCTTTCCCAGATGATCAGTAGTCCTGCCCAGTTGGGGCGATCGGGGACCGTGTCGCATGTGGGGGTTGATCTTTATTTTGGTACCATAGTCGGACCATGAGTGTACTGGATGATTGTAATGCTATTCATGTATTCGTGTGACGTGGCGAATGTAAGCCAACTATGTATCTTTTCCCCTTTATTTATTTACATGGGTTGTTGTGAAGATTACCTTACTTGCGAAATTGCTTTCAATGCAGTTATGCCTCTAAGTCGTGCTTCGACACGTAGGAGATATAGCCGCATCGAGGGTGTTACATCTTTGGTCCAAATGCCTGCAAGAGTCTCGGTGGTAACTCATTTGGTCTGGTCATAGTTGATGATTTTTCAAGATTTACGTGGGCGTTCTTTCTTGATGACAAATCGCAGGTCCAAAAGATCTTCAAAAACTTTGCTAGGAAGGCCCAAAATCAATTTGACGTGAAGATCAAGAAGGTTTGGAGCAATAACAGAACGGAGTTCAAGAACGCAAATGTGGACACCTTTCTAGATGAAGAAGGGATCGCACATGAGTTCTCGGCTACGTACACACCTCAACAAAATGGAGTTGTTGAGAGGAAGAACCAGACTCTTATCGAGATGGCAAGAACGATGCTTGATGAGTACAAGACGCCAAAACACTTTTGGGCGGAAGCGGTAGAGACAGCTTGTCATGCAACAAATCGCTTGTATCTTCACAAGCTACTCGGCAAAACGGCATACGAGCTCCTCACCAGTAACAAACCCCAAGTTGGATACTTTCGAGTATTCGGCTCAAAGTGCTACATTCTTGATAAGCATCGTCGTTCTAAATTTGCTCCTAAGTCTCATGAAGGTTTCCTACTTGGTTATGGCTCAAACTCTCACACATACCGTGTCTACAACAATTTCACCCGAAAGGTTGAAGAAACGGTATATGTGAAGTTTGATGAATCTAACGGCTCGCAAGTAGAGCAATTGCCAATTGATGTAGGAGACAAATATCCCTCGGAAGCAATCCAAGACTTGTCTATTGGCAAGATTCGTCCAATGGAGGTGAAGGAGAGTACCTCGTCTGTCCAAGTGGAAGCTTCTACCTCACGAGAAGGTGAACCAAGAGTTGATACGGAAGCATCCACGAGTGGGACACACCAAGAAGAAGAAAATGAGGAAGTGCACCAAGACGAACGTCAACAACCTCCTTCTCCACCACGACAAGAGAACGACAACGCCAACAATGAAGAAGGCCAAGAAGAAGAACAAGATGAAGAAGATGTTCAACAAAGACCCAAGCAAAAGCTTTCACGAGTTCGAGCAAGAATTGCTAAAGATCATCCCGTGGAGCAAATCTACAATGATATCCAAACTGGGAGAATCACTCGCTCAAAAACTCATTTGGCTAACTTTTGTGAACACTATTCCTTCATCTCTCGCATTGAACATATGAAGGTTGAAGAAGCATTGGCAGATCCGGATTGGATAAACGCTATGCATGAAGAGCTACACAACTTGAGAGAAATCAAGTGTGGACATTGGTTGAAAAGCCCGACAACAACCACAACATCATTGGTACCAAATGGGTGTTTCGCAACAAGCAAGATGAAGATGGACAAGTGGTTCGCAACAAAGCGCGTCTCGTCGCCCAAGGCTACACACAAGTCGAAGGTATGGACTATGGTGAGACATATGCTCCCGTTGCTAGACTTGAGTCCATTCGCATCTTACTTGCGTATGCTAATCACCATAATATCACCTTGTACCAAATGGACAATAAAAGTTCTTTTCTAAATGGTGAAATTGAAGAGGAAGTTTATGTTAAGCAACCTCCCGGCTTTGTCAACCCTAAGAAACCTAATCATGTTTACAAACTTCACAAAGCCCTTTATGGTCTTAAACAAGCTCCTAGAGCATGGTACAAATGCTTGACCAAGTTCCTTATTGAAAAATGCTTTGAAATTCGAAAAATAGATTCTACTCTTTTTACTAAAAGGGTTAATGGAGAACTATTTGTATGACAAATTTATGTTGATGATATTATATTTGGATCAACTAACCCTCATTTTAGTGAAAAGTTTGGGAAGCTAATGTCGGAGAAATTTGAGATGTCTATGATGGGTGAACTCAAATTCTTTCTTGGTTTGCAAATCAAGCAAACTAAGGAAGGCACCTTTGTCTCTCAAACTAAGTACACCAAGGACTTATTCAAGAAGTTCAATATGCAAGAATGCAAATGTATGACTACATCCATGCCTACTAGTGGACATCTTGATTTGACCAAACATGGTGAACCGGGTGATCAAAAAGTTTATCGCTCTATGATTGGTTCATTATTATATCTATGTGCTTCACGTCCCGATATCATGTTAAGTGTGTGCATGTGTGCATGATATCAAGCTGCTCCTAAGTAATTTCATCTTAAGGCCGTGAAAAGGATAGTGAGATACTTAATACATACACCAAATTTTGGCATTTGGTATCCAAAGAGAGCTTCCTTTGATCTTGTTGGCTACTCCGACTCGGACTATGCCGGTGACAAGGTTGATAGGAAGTCCACTTCAGGTACTTGTCAATTCCTTGGTAGATCTCTTGTGTCTTGGTCTTCCAAGAAACAAAACTCGGTATCCTTATCCACCGCTGAAGCGGAATACATTGCTGCGGGTTCATGTTGTGCTTAATTACTCTAGATGACCCAGACTCCCAAAGATTATGTGATATGTGTGAAACATGTTCCATTGATTTGTGACAATGAAAGTGCTATCAAGATTGCTCACAATCCCGTGCAACACTCTCGAACTAAGCATATCGAAGTTCGTCATCATTTTATTCGAGATCATGTTGCTAAGGGTGACATAAACCTTAAGCATGTTCGCACCGATAAGCAATTAGCAGATATATTCACCAAACCACTTGATGAGAAAGTGTTTTGCAGGTTAAGAGGTGAATTGAACATCATTGATGCTTCAAACTTGGAGTAGGAACTCCATTGGATACATGCAAGACTTGAGCTCATGACTAATCACTTAATATTTTGATTATTATCTTATGTCTTGAAAATTTTCATTTTGCATGTTATCTAACCCTTGTAGTTACTTGGATGAATCTAATTCTATGAGATTGCAATTCACTCACATCTTGAGCAATATCTACATCATCAAGTCTCTACACAATGGTGATTGATGACAAGGAATCATGAAACCTTTCAAACATATCCGTTGACAAATTCTAAGTTGAGTTTCATGATTGTCATGTTGGATACACAAGTGCTCTTCCTTGAGAAAACTAACCCATGTAGGTAGATGAATTCAAAATCCAAAGGGTGCTCCCAACTCTTGATGGGCTACATCAACCTTGAGCAACCCACACAAGTTCAACTACATGATCAAGATCAACACCGCCACCCAAGGTATGTTATTCCATCTTAGAGTAGCTTTACTCCAAGTCATGAGTAAAAGCAACTCGACAAGATGTGAATACATCAAGATACTTAAACGAAAAATGGTAACCCCATTTTGAGCTTAAATGATGAGTACGACCTATGATCAAGTGATCTCACTTGACTCCTAAGTCAATGTACTCTAACATAGGTGACTTTGTCACCTCCCAACTCTAGATGAAGTTCTCTTGTGTGTTTTTTGTGTTCTTGCACTTGTCTCATGCATATTTGTTTCCCCTTTCAAACTTCATCTAGACCTTTTTGTTTCTTTTCTTTGTTCTTTGTTCTGCATTTTCTGCATCCAATTCATTGCAAATCTTTGTGAGATCTTATTTGTCTAGTGAGCTGAGGTGACAAGTGTTTTTCTATGATGAACTCGGTTCCACCGGTTTCATGTTTCTGGTCTAACCGAAGATTTTCGGAGCAACCGAAGCATACAACTCGGGGACACCGATTTCATTACAGGAAAAACATTTTGCCATTTATTCCTGCTTTATTCTTGATCCAGCTCCACTCAATGAATCTTGTCCTCTACAAGCATCACATTTACCTTAATGCTTTGTACTGTGATTCAAGGACTGAACCCATTCACAACAAATTCCAGAAGATCCTTCTTGGAAATTGATGTCAAAGGGGGAGAGAGAGATCACATCAAAGCTTAATCATATCTCTAGGGGAGGGAATACTCTAGGAAAGAGTAATCTTCAAGGATCCCAGATGCTTGATGTTCAAGAGGAGAGATGCCACATGTCTTCTTGGGGGAAAGACATGTTCATATGTCCTTATTTGCATTAACTCTATTCATTTGTTTCTTTGAGCTCTGTTTTTTTGTTCCCTATCTTCTCCCAGTATCCCATGCTAGATTCAGGGGGAGCAAGACATCCAAGGGAAAGAATTTATGTTCCCTATCTTCTCCCAGTATCCCATGCTAGATTCAGGGGGAGCAAGACATCCAAGGGAAAGAAAATTCTTAAATTCATTGCATATCCTTCTCTTTGGGGACATGTCAATACCTATTGTGGTACTCTGTACTCACTCTACATGTCATCCCAGTCTTGGTACTCTAGTGGTTTCTTTTGTTTGCTCTAGCTAGTAGGTGCATCTGTGTTATCTAACCTAGTTTACGCAGGTTCATCACATCGTAGCCAACTCAAGACCACAAGGTAAGTATATGCATCATGGTCGTGTGTATGAGAAATTTTTGCTGATGTACATACTGTTTGCAAGAAAGACTCATGGGCATGAAGGTACATTTCTCACGTTTTCATCACTTGCTCTGATGCATATAGCCAAGATACATGTAACACATTGCTACTCTGTCATGGTTATGCTCTCACATGCTTCTATATACCATATTCACATGATTGCATACATGTAGGGGGAACCTATGCTTGTTACATGTCTTTCCAAAGCTTTACTTGATATTCTCTATATCTTTATCTAAAGCTTTGATGTATGTTGCTATCAATTACCAAAAAGGGGGAGATTGAAAGCACAAGTGCTCCCTAGGTGATTTTGGTAATTAATGACAACATATCTCTTGTTGGACTAAAACTTTTACCTAGTATGTTTCAGATGAGTTCAACAATGATGTGGCATGGACTAGAGGATGTGGAACCCCTTCAAAATGCTAAGGACAAAGGATTGGCCCAAGCTCCAAGGTCAAGACTCTACATTTTATATCTTAGTGATCCAAGATCACATTGAGTCTATAGGAAAGCCAATACTATTAAGAAGGGATGGGGTGTTGCTTAATGGCTTGCTTGCTCAAAGTGCTTAGTGATATGCTCCAAAGCCCTCAACCACTTTCTCACTTCCAAATATGTCCTAAACCAAAAGTCAAACTCGGCCCCACCGATTCTTTCTATCCGGAGCCATCGAGTTCAGTTGAAATAGCCACTGCCAGAAACCCTAATCAGTTCGGTCTCACCGAGATGGGCTTGCAAACTCTCTATTACCTGTTGCAATATTTTCGGTCCCACCAAGATATGCAATCGGCCCCACCGAGTTTGCTTGGCCAACTCTCTGTTTCGCTTATTGCCCAAATCGGTCCCACCGAGTCTGAGTAATAGGTCAAACCGAGTTTTCGTTTTACCCTAACCCTAGCACATCGGTTCCACCGAGTTGATCTAGTCAGTCCCACCGAAAACCCTAACGGTCACTAGGTTTGCTAAATCGGTTCGACCGAGTTTTTCACTTCGGTCTCACCGAGATTGGTAAATTGTGTGTAACGGTTAGTTTTTGTGTGGAGGCTATATATACCCCTCCACCCACTGTTCATTCGAAGAGAGAGCCATCAGAACATACCTACACTTCCAATACACACTTTCTGAGAGAGAACCACCTACTCATGTGTTGAGGCAAAGATATTCCATTCCTACCATATGAATCTTGATCTCTAGCCTTCCCCAAGTTGCTTTCCACTCAAATTTCCTTTCCACCAAATCCATATCCTGTGAGAGAGAGTTGAGTGTTGGGGAGACTATCATTTGAAGCACAAGAGCAAGGAGTTCATCATCAACACACCATTTGTTACTTCTTGGAGAGTGGTGTCTCCTAGATTGGCTAGGTGTCACTTGGGAGCCTCCGACAAAGATTGTGGATTTGAACCAAGGAGTTTGTAAGGGCAAGGAGATCGCCTACTTCGTGAAGATCTACCACTAGTGAGGCAAGTCCTTCGTGGGCGATGGCCATGATGGGATAGACAAGGTTGCTTCTTCGTGGACCCTTCGTGGGTGGCACCCTCTGTGGACTCGCGCAACGGTTACCCTCCGTGGGTTGAAGTCTCCATCAACGTGGATGTACGATAGCACCACCTATCGGAACCACAACAAAAACATCCGTGTCTCCAATTGCGTTTGAATTCTCCAAACCCTTCCCTTTACATTCTTGTAAGTTGCATGCTTTACTTTCCGCTGCTCATATACTCTTTGCATGTTTGCTTGATATGTATTGTGTTTGTTAAACTAGTGCCTAAACTCCACTTCAACTTAAAGAAATTAAAAATTGCAACTTTTGGCACTTAGTGTCTAATCACCTCCCCCCTCTAGACACCTCTTCTCGATCCTTTCATCGTTGATGACAAGGCGAGTCATCCATCCTTCTGTCGACAACAAAATGGAACTCTCAATGAAAGCACCAATGTCGGTGTCAAAACCGGAAGATCTCGGGTAGGGGGGTCCCGAACTGTGCGTCTGAGGATCGATGGTAACAAGGGACAAGGGGGACACGATGTTTACCCAGGTTCGGGCCCTCTTAATGGAGGTAAAACCCTACATCCTACTTGTTTGTATTTGATGAGTATAGGGGTTACAAGAGTTGATCTACCTCGAGATCTTAATGGATAAACCCTAGTTGTCTAGCCTATGATAATTCTGATAGCCTCCATGGACTAATCACTCTGGTCTATATACACACCGGAGGGGCCTAGGGTTGTATAGAGTCAGTTTGTGGGGGAAGGAAATAACATATTCGGACACCAATCTTGCCGTCCAAGAATTTAGGAGTCCAACCCGGACACGGGTGAAAGTCTTCTTCTTGTATCTTCACGGCCCATTAGTCCGGCCCACATCAAATAGCCCAGACACCCGAGGACCCCCTAATGCAGGACTCCCCTCAGTATCCCCCGAACTTGCCTTCAAATGACGATGTAGTATCCGGCTTATCTCTTCGACTTTTGCAAGGATGGTTCTTCATTATACCTCGGACGGATAACAGTTCGGCCCTGATGCTCACGTTCTTTCTTAATGACTCCTTCCCTGTTGTCGCCTCGATTTCCACGCGCCAAGAGAATGCGAACAGTCCATAATGATTATTTACCGAAAAAAACCTGGGAACACAGGGACGGTGCCTATATAAAGAGGTTAGATTTCCAGTGCCATCCACATCATGCAGAGAATACCAAGGCTAGCCACGAAAAACTTCAAAACATGGCCAGCGCTCCTAGCTCTTCTTCACGACCTCACGACCCTCAAGAGGGTGATTGGCAGAGCTGCTCAGTGTCTCATCTCCATTTGAGTCGACTTCAGACACAGGGATATCTCCCACTCGTAGATCTAGTCTCTGTGCGAGCGGGATTGGCCTCGATTGGCAATGATGTACTAGCAGAAAATTTCCCCAACCCCAACAAGGAGGAGTGGGTATGCTTTGTTTCGTTTCTTTTGCGGGGCTTAGTATTTCTGATCCATCCCTTTCTCAGGGGTCTGTTGGAGTTTTACGGAATCCACCTGCACAACCTCACCCCAGGTTCGATTCTACACATCTCGGGCTTCATCGCTCTCTGCGAACTCTTTCTGGCTGTGAGGCCCATTTCGAATTATGGAGGAAGTTATTTTGCATCGTCCCTCACCATCGAGGGGGTTCCATATTTGAAGTGGGCGGTGCTGAAGTATGGCGCATAGCCGGATCAGGCTACCCTATTGGAACTCCTAAGGAGGTATCCCAAGAATGGCCTTCAGAATGATTTTACATTGATGATGTCCCACTTCCAGACCCAGTTCGGCGCGGTCTCCCCAAATTTTCCAGTGCTCCTTTGAAGAAACACCTCAATTGGCACGGTTGGTCAGCAAGGTCAGATTACTTGGTCATTTCGAGCTCTCAATAATTGAAGTCATGGATATCGCGATAAGGCGATGTATTCAGCCCCTCCAGTCCAGAGTGACTCCTTTATGGTGTTACAATGGGGAGGATGACGCACCTCGTTACAAACGTAGGGGCCCGGATACCCCAGCCAAACTAGCCATGATCCTGGTCGATCTGTATAAGGTGGGAAAAGAAGACTTCCTTCGCTTAAACTGTCGAGAAGGTTTTTCCATGTACAACCCCATTGAATGGGTAAGCCTTTGATAATCAGTGATGTTTTACCTTGTTATCGAGGCGTGCTGATCAAATTGCTCTTTGTTGTCTTTAAAATAGTCATGGAGGAAGGCGGTCGAGAACATTCATTGTCCCTCCCCACAGCCAGAGGATCACACTCCCAATGAAGACCCCGGCTTCTGCGAGGATCCGGATATATATATAGAGAGTTTGCCAATGGAGTATTTTATCAGGCGAGCCTTGACGGCTCGAAAGTGGCAATTATAGCCGACTACCCCCCACCCATACCCTTTCTACATTGTAAGTATTCAAAAAAGCTTCCTCAAAAAGAAACCCCTATTTGCACCTTATCCATTGTACTAAATTGTACTTCATATGATAGGTGCTCGGCAAGCTACACTCCCTCGAGAGCGGCCTCTACACAGGGTGATCGTTCAAAGCAAAAGGGAACAAGGAGCGCTGTCGAGCCCCCTCCTTCTTCAAGGAGGCAAGTCCTATGATGTGTGCCTAAGCACGAGATCAGATTGTTAAGTATATCCTCTACCTTTATTTCAGGAGGAGCACACGCTAATCCGTGGGAAAACGCACTGCTAGCCGAGTATCGGTCAATCCGGCACCAGATTCGTCAACCAGGGTGAGAGCTGACACTGTGCCAGATCCGCCCCCTCATGAGGATTTGGATGACGTATCCGCCATGATTTCTGAGGTGGAGAGCGTGAAGAATCATCATCGACTGAAAGAGGCCATGCGGGCGCCAGTGTTCACTGAGCAGGAGTTTACCGCACTCAGCTCTGTGGATGCATATATCCGAGCCGCCCGAGACGGACTTGCTAGAGCTACTCAACTGTTTTCAAAGGATATGCTGGTAATAGCTTTGCAAATTCAATAGATGCCAATAGCCCCCAATACTTGAAGCGGTTAGGCCAACCGATTTAAGGATTGTTATGACTTGCAGGTTCTTAGGGAGAAGAATAATGTGCTATTCCAGGAGGTGAAGACAAACCAGACAAAGCTGAATGTCATTACCACAGAGCTTGCGGAGATGCACAAGGCCACAATGACCACTAATTCGAAGAGCAATATTGATGAGGAAAAAGGTAAAAAAGCCGAAGAGATAAAGAGCTTAAAGGCTCAATTATCGGCTGCGCAGAAAGAAAATAAGAAGTTGAAAGGTGACATATTCGATATGACCTTTTAAACCATCCGAAGGACTTATAATATCCCATAGTTCGAATTGTCGCATCTTTATTATTGTAGGTCTGTTAACCGGGTGGCCTGAAGAGGAAGTATCCGAATTGCGAGGCGACGTGCTTAAGGAAATGTCTGTGGTGCATGAACGAGCCCGGAAAGCTATGAGAAGTATGTCGAAGGCTTTATGGGCATCTGATGCCCCTCCAAAAAGTATGGAGGGGTTGGCGAACCTGTTCGAAGGTGCTCGGCGCCGTTTCGAGCTACGGAAGGCGTCTGCATGCCGAGAAGGTGCATGAGAGGCATGGGCGATGGTGAAAACGCGCTGCACCGGACTTGATCCGAATCATATGGCCCGAGTTGGACCTCGGGGGCCCGACGGAAAGGAGATTCCCGTGAACTTGGTATACAACCAAGGATGATAGCTGTGAAGTACCCGCAAGAAGATTGGTGTTTTACACAGTCTTATAGATGGTATAGATAAAGAGTAGGTGTTCGTTTCGATGTATCAGTGTACTTTTACTCTTGAACTTTATCTCCAACCGAACATGTGAAAATTTGTCATCGCGGACTTTTGGCTTCGGTCTCCGAACCAAGAAGGTGGAGTGTTTCCGGATACCATTTTGGAATGTAAGAAACATTCATTATGTCGTGAAACCAGGCAATCCAGTCATATTTCTTAAATAGACAAAATTTAGTTCGGGGAGTTATGTTATATTACTTATTTAAGATAAGAAACATCTTCCAAGGAAAATAGTTCCGTTAAGGGTTCCTTTCCTTGGGTTGGCATGCTTAATTTCGCGTGCCCAGGCTTTGATCCGAATTACGGGGAGCCTCTCCTGTATTATTTTTTCAAAGAGTTACAGGAACGTAATCAACCTGTCGTTGCTTGCCGACCAATTATTCTCTTAAGAACGCTAGATATCGGCTTCACCCGTCTGAGGTACAGGTCCGGATTACCCGGTTGTAACAATCGCAGAGGTGACCCAGCTTCGCAAAAACTTAGGGTAAACACAGGAGCGAGGTAACCCAGCTTGGCAAAAACTTAAGTCATAGAGGTGCATATAATGGCAAAAAGTGTATATAACAACCGACATAGATAATGTAAGCTCCAAGCTTTTAATAATAAGCTTGGTCAAAGAAGCCCCCAGTGATAGTGGGATGTATACATTTAAAGATGTGTGACCCTAATAGTTCGGCACATCAGAACATACACTGGGATATATACAAAAACAAAAAAGGGAAGAGGTGAAAAAAGGAAACTAAAAAAGATGTATGTGTAGAATTGTCGGAGCCGAGCAACGTTTCATGGATTCGGCTCAAGGCGCTTATCCGATGCATTACGAAGGCGATAGGCTCCTCCTGTGAGAACTTTATCTATGATGAAGGGGCCCTCCCATTTTGGTTTGAGCTTATCCTTCTTCTTCTTCTCTGGGAGGCGCAAAATGAGTTCGCCGACATTATAAGTCTTGGCCCGCACTTCTCTGCTTGGGTATCCACTAGCCTGTTGTTGATAAAATGCAGAACAGGCTCGTGCAATATCACGCTCCTCTTCAAGGCCATCTAGGTCGTCTTGCCAATCGAGCTTGGCTTCTCTCTCTTCGTACATGTGCACTCGAGGTGAATCATGAATAATGTCGCAGGGCAAGATAGCTTCTGCACCGTACACCATGAAGAAAAGTGTGTATCCGATCATTCGATTAGGCGTAGTCGGCAGCCCCCAGAGCATGGAATCGAGTTCCTCAACCCAGGGCTTATCTGACTCCCATAGGGAGCGCACCAGTCTGGGTTTAATGCCGCTCATTATTAGGCCATTATCCCATTCAACCAGACCGTTTGTTTGATGGTGGTAGACGGATGCATAGTCGAGTTTAATGCCCAAGTTGGCGCACCAGTTTTTTCACCTCATTGGCTATGAAATTGGAGCCATTATCAATGATGCTGTGCGGGACACCATAATGGTGTACCACGCCGAATTTAAAGTCGATCATTGGCCCTGCTTCAGCCTTTTGACTGGTTTGGCCTCTATCCACTTGGTACATTTATCCACCATAACCAGTAGATATTTTTTCTTGTGGCTTCCCCCTTTAAGGGGTCCGACCATGTCTAGCCCCCAGACCGCGAAAGGCCAAGCGATGGGGATTGTTCTTAAGGAAATGGGAGTCATATGGCTTTCATTGCGAAAAGCTGACATCCCATGCAGTGTTGCACAAGGGCTTGTGCGTCTGCTCAGGCCGTTGGCGAAAAGAAACCTCTACATAAGGCCTTGCTTAGGAGGGCCCGAGCTGCGGCGTGGTGGCCACCTAGACCAGCATGTATTTTAGGCAAGAGTTGCCGTCTCTCCTCTTCGGAGATGCACCTTTGAAGGACTCCAGCTGTGCTTTTCTTGTATAGTTCACCTTCATGAACTTTATAGGCTTTAGAACGCCGGACTATGCGATGGGCCTCATTTTGATCATCAGGAAGCTCCTTCCTATTAAGGTAGGCCAGGAAGGGTTTAGTCCATGGAGCGATAATAGCCATGATTTCATGAGGAGAGGGTGTTATTGCGGTATCCGAACCCCCGATGATATCTGTGTTGTGTTCGGCTTATGGGGGTTTGATCAGGTCCAGACTGGAATTTCCGCTCTCGCCCTGCCATACCACAGATGGCTTAAAGAGCCTTTGCGCAAAGGTATTGGGTGGAACAAGGTTGCGTTTGGTGCCTATTCGAGCAAGGATGTCCGTTGCTTGGTTACTGTCTCGAGCGACCTGATGAAACTCAAGCCCCTTGAACCGAGTCGATATTTTAATATGGTGTTTCGGTAGGCCGCCATTTTTGGATCTTTTGCACCGAACTCTGCATTTATCTGAGATATTGCGAGGTTTGAATCACCACACACCTCTAGGAGTTGTATTCCCATGGAGACAGCCATTTGGAGACCATGTAGAAGTGCCTCGTATTCGGCTTTGTTATTGGCGTCCGTATACATGATTTGACGCACATGGCGGACTGTGTCGCCCATAGGGGATGTCAAGATGACACCAGCCCCCAGTCTCGCCAGCATTTTAGAGCCGTCGAAGTAACTGTACTCTTTGGGGAGCTCGGCTTCCGTCCACTCAGCTATGAAATCGGCCAGCACCTGAGATTTAATAGCTCGGCGCGCCTTGTATGTTATTTCAAATGGTAAGAGCTCAATGGCCCATTTAGCTATGCGGCCAGTGGCATCCCTGTTGTTTATAATGTCATTGAGTGGTACTTCGGATGCCACCATGATCGAACACTCTTGAAAATAGTGTCGGAGTTTACGGGATGCCATAAAGACCGCGTATGCTATTTTTTGGTAATGAGGGTATCGTGATTTACATGGTGTAAGGACCTCCGATACGTAGTACACTGGTTTCTGGATGAGGAACTAATATCCCTCTTCCCCTCGCTCGACAACGAGTATGACACTTACTACCTCATGAGTTGCAGATATATAAAGCAGCATAGGCTTGCCAATACTTGGGGCGGCTAGGATTGGGTTGCCTACTAATAAGGTTTTTATTTCTTCCAATCCGGCTGTAGCCTCATCCATCCACTCAAAATTGTCGATGCGTCTAAGCATTCTATAAAGCGGCAATGCTTTTTCTCCTAATCTGGAGATGAAGCGGCTTTACGCTGCCATGCACCCGACTATTTTTTGGACTTGCTTTAAGTCTGTTGGCATGGACAATTGCGACAAGGCTCGGATTCTGGCTAGGTTTGCTTCGATTCTTCTATTGGAGACAACGAACCCTAGCAGCTTTCCGGCAGGAACGCCTAAAACACATATTTCCGGATTGAGCCGTATGTCATATGTCCGGAGGTTATCAATCGTGAGGCGGAGATCATCCACCAATGATTCAACGTGTTTAGTTTTAATGACCACGTTGTGCACATATGCTTCCAATGTCTTGACAATTTGTTTTTCCAAACATGTTTGAATCATGCGTTGGTAAGTGGCACCAACATTTTTGAGCCCGAAAGGCATCGTGTTGAAACAGAAAGGCCCGTACGGGATAATGAACACCGTTGCGGCCTGGTCGGACTCCTTCATCTTAATTTGATGGTATCCGGAGTATGCGTCGAGGAAACACAATGAGTTGTGTCCCGCGGTTGCGTCAATGATCTGTTCAATGTGGGGCAATGAGAAAGAGTCTTTGGGGAAAGCCTTATTATCGTCTTTGAAATCGACATAGAGGCACCAAGACTTATCCTTTTTCGGCACCATGACCAGGTTGGCTAGCCAATCCGGGTGCTTGATCTCTCTGATGAACCCGGCTTCGAGTAGCTTGGCTAGTTCCTCCCCCATAGATTGTCGTTTGGGTTCTGATAATCGCTGCAACGTTTCTTTGACCAGTTTGAACCCCTTGATTATGTTGAGGCTGTGTTCGGCCAGTCTGCGTGGGATCCTGGGCATGTCCGAAGGGTGCCAATCAAAGGTATCCCAATTTTCACGCAAGAACGCTCGTAGGGCGGCATCGACCGTCTGATCCAGCTGTGCTCCAATGGATGTTGTTTTGTTAGGATCCGTCGGGTGCACTTGAACTTTTACTATTTCATCTGCTGGTTTGAAAGAGGTGGACTTGGGCCTCTGATCAAGAATCACGTCATCCTTGTCCATCGTGGAACACAGGGTGGTTACTTCTTCGGCCGTAAAGGCTTTGGATAGAGCCTCAAGGGCCAAGTATGCGGTTTTGTTTTCCGTGCAGAGTGCTTTATCCGGATCACTTGTAACTGTGATTATTCCATTGGGTCCCGACATTTTAACTTCATGTACCACTTGTAAATGAGGTATGGCCTAGAAGCGTGAGAAAGCGATGCGCCCCAAAAGGGCGTGATATCCGCTATTGAAGGGAACCACGTGGAAAAGCAACTCCTCGGACCTGTAATTCTCAGGCGTGCCGAATATTACATCAAGTTTGATTTTACCCGAACATCATGCTTCTCAACCGGGGATGATGCCTCGAAAGGTGGTAGTGCTTTGCTCGATGCGGGCCTTTTAAATTTGCATTTTGTCGAGTGTGTCCTCGTAGATGAGGTTAAGTCTGTTGCCGCCGTCCATGAGCACTTTGGTGAGTCGAAAGCCATCCACAATTGGGTTTAAGACCAAGGCGGCTGGTACTCGGGGTGATCGGGCCCTTCGTTCATCGTCAGCGGTGAAAGTTATCGCCGCTTCGTTCCAATGGTTCATTGCGGTTACTTGGTTGATTTCGGCAAGGTCGGGGAGCGCCCTTTTGCACCGCTTATTTGAAGAGAAGGTCGCAAAGACCGTAAAGACGTTAAGATCGTCATCCTCCGGAGAATGCTTCTCCGGAGTAGCGGTGGTGAGGATGGCCTCACCGCTTTTAGCCACTTGCGGGGGTACCCAACATTACCGAAGGCTATGAGCTGGTTCGGTGTTCGGCGTCGCATGTATTTGACAGGGTTTGTCAAGGAGTTCGTCAAGAACTGTTCTGTATCCCGTAAAGGGTTTGTTTTCCCTGCCGACGAGCTTATGATTGGATGCCTCGCAAGGGTGTATCCGTTTTGCCCGGGTAGTATACTACTTAAAAGCAACAGGTTCCAATTGGGTCTTTTGGGCCTTCCATGTGCTTTCCATCATGTAGTACTTCCGTACAAAGTGTGATAATTCCGTAAAATTGTGTATGCTTCGGCGGTTGAGGGCGTTCATAATTCCCTCGCCCGTAGAATTACGATGAAAAACTGAAACTGTATCATCATCGTAGGAATCTTTAATCTTGTTTTCAACAAGGAATCTGTCCTAGAAGTGATGGACCGTTTCCTGAGGTTGCTGTCATACATACATTAGGTCACGTATGTCTGGAGGGCCCGAATTACTTGGAGAGTATTGATTATGGTGTGTCGGTGGGCTAAAACCTGAATCTCGACCCAGGTTTGAATCCGAAGCTTGAAAAAACTCCGAGGTCACCAGTTCGGGTCCAGGAATATCCAAGTGCCTTCCGGGCCCTATGTCCGACCCTGAGCTCGGAGGACGTGAAGTCTCACCCGAGGGAGGGTGTCCGGCTCGAGGGGCTCAGAGATCTGAACATAGCTGGTCTTTAACTTAGGGGAAGAAGTGTTTTCGGCTTGTTCCTCGACGACCGCTACCAGGTGGGTGACTGGCGGGGAATTGATTTCCCTTTGATTAGGTTTGAGCCCGATACGATCATAATCCGTTGCAAGCCCCAGGGTCGTTTAAGGAGGAGACTGGCGGTGTCAAAACCGGCGGATCTCGGGTAGGGGGTCCCGAACTGTGTGTCTAAAGCTGATGGTAACAGGAGGCGGGGGACACAATGTTTACCCAGGTTCGGGCACTCTTGATGGAGGTAATACCCTACTTCCTGCTTGATTGATCTTGATGAGATGAGTATTACAAGAGTTGATCTACCACGTGATCGTAGAGGCTAAACCCTAGAAACTAGCCTATGATTATGATTGTTCTTGTCCTACGGACTAAATCCTCTAGTTTATACATACACTGGAGGGGGCTAGGGTTACACAGAGTCAGTTACAGAGAAGGAGATCTACATATCTGAATCGCCAAGCTTTCCTTCCACGCAAAGGAGAGTCCCACCCGGACACGGGACAAAGTCTTCAATCTTGTATCTTCATAGTCCAACAGTCTGGCCAAAGTATATAGTCTAGCTGTCCGAGGACCCCCTAATCCAGGACTCCCTCAGTAGCCCCTGAACCAGGCTTCAATGACAATGAGTCTGGTGCGCAGATTGTCCTCGGCATTGCAAGGCGGGCTCTTCTCCAAATCCCGAGTACCTGTCGTAACGAGCAGTGTCCGGCTTCCCATGGATGTTGCACTCCTTTGCTTCTGTGATTTAATAATGGCTATATTCCACGTGTCGAGAGAATGCGAGAAGTGAGGACGTTTTTACATTTGCCACCCTAACCATGTAGGTAAATCGTCTATTTAAATAGTTGGGGATCTTCAGATCCAGATCACACCATCCTCCCACAGCGAGTATCCATCGGAGTGCGCCCAGAAAAGTCCATCCCATCATGGCCGGCCATCGCAGCTCCTCCTCTCGCTCCCATAGCACTAAGCCAGGAAATTGGGAGAAGTGTTCCATCCCCCACAGCCAATTAGTAGAGTTGTAGACCCAGGGGTTTCTCCCTCCTGCGTATATGGTCCCCGTCCGAGCCGTACTAGCCACTTATAATGGAGGGGAGCAAGCGGAGAGCTTTCCCAACCCATCCATGGGGGAGCGGGTATGCCTTGTCCCTTACTTATCGAGGGGACTCGGATTTCCAATCCATCCGTTCCTCTACGGGCTCCTGGAGTTCTACGGCCTCCAGCTGCATAACTTTACTCCCACCTCCATATTACACATCGCCGGCTACGTCGCCTTTTGCGAGCTGTTTTTGGGCTGCGAAGCTCATTTCGAGCTATGGGATAGGCTATTCTGCCTCGTACCCCGCACACAGGAGGGGTCAATATATCAAGTGGGCGGAGCCGAAATATGGCGCATCGCCGGGACCGGATACCTGTCTGGTACTCCGAAGAAGACATCCGAAGACTAGCCTTCGGAGTGGTTTTATAAGGAGGACGTCCCCCTTCTGGACCCTATTCGGATGGGCCTTCCAGAGTTAAACAATGCCCATTTGAAGAAACGTCACAGCTGGCGCCCTTGGAGCCCCAAGGAGGAAGATAACAGTGAGGTCCTTTACCTGATGGGCAGGATAAAAATGCTGGCCAAATCAGGACTCACAATAGTCGAGGTTATGTCAATATATATAATGCGGGGGGTGCAGCCACTTCAGTATCGGGGGAAACCCATGTGGCATTTCAATGGAGAAGACGATGCCTCCCGCTGCGGTCGTAAAGGTCCGGACTCCGTCGCTGCTCTAGCGAAAATACTGTCCGATTTGTACAAAGGAGAGGAAGAGGAGTTCATCCGCATTAAGCCACGGGACGGATTCTCCATGTACAACCCCCCAAACTGGGTGAGCTGCTACCTTTTACCCCAGACCTTCCCGCATTTTTCATCATAAATATTTACCTTGCTTTTTCATAGCAGGAACTGCGAAAAGCTGTGAGGGAGGTCCACAGCTCGTCTCCACAGCCGGAGGACCCTAACCGAGCCCTCGACCCTAGACTCGAAGAAGATCCAGACATATTTGTGGAGCTCATCGACATGACGTTCTATCAGTTAAGCTGCGACGGTTTCTTGGTGGCCATCATAGCCGATTATCCTGACCTGCTCCCCGCATCGCATCTAAGTAAAACCGGAGTCCCAACTTCCGAGAAGGACCCCTTTTTTGCACTTCACCCATCACACACATATGGTGTCTTACAGGGAAGGCCCTCGGGATGCCCTGCCGAACCCGCGGTGACTCACCAACAAGGGGCACCGAAGCAGGGTAGGCTTAAAAGGAAGGCGGTCAGGACTAAGATGCCGTCACAGAGGTATGAAAAAGAACCCTGCTCCGTGGTTGTCGTCTTTATCATATAATAACGTCCATGGTTCCTGGCAGAAAAAATGCTCGCCGGACCGTGTCCGGAGAGCCTGCCGGCCATGCCTCCACCAGCCGGACTCCCGAGCCGGTCTTAGGGGCAGATGCTAACATGGGGACAACACCGGGTGTTCCTCCTACAGAGGATGCGGATAGGCTGTCTGCTACGAATTCCAAAGTGGAGAGTGCCATGAATCACAGGCGTCGCTGGGCCGTACTCCGCGACCCTGGTTTCTCCGAAGAGGCGTTCGATGCCTTCAACTCAGGAGACACGTACATCCGAGCTGCTCAAAATGGTCTTGCCAGAGGCATGGACCAGTATGTGAAGGATATACGGGTAAGAAAAATCTGATAATTATGTATATTAGTAGCCCCTCAGACTTGAAATAGTTGGCACAACTGATTTAAGGATCATTATATGTGTAGGTTCTTACGGAGAAGAATACCCAGTTGTCTCAAGAGCTGGAGGAGTGCAAAGCCCAGCTATGGGCCGCAGTTGCCGAGATGAAGGAGTCCAAGAAAGCTCCATCTGGTAACACTTGTTCTGATCGAAAAGAATGAAATGACGTGTTCTAGTTAGTATTCGGCATGCATGCAAATCTAACAATAGATTCTGCAGATGATCCCGGAGTGAATCCGAAGAACGTGCGAGGGGATGAGCAACATGCTCAACGACAGCTAGAGGCTGGCGAGCGCGTGCTTATGCGGGTTAGGCAGGAGAAAAATGATCTCCAAGATGCCAATACCCGGCTGGGCGTTGAACTGAAAGATGTTCGGGCCCAGCTAGCTGACTCCGTAAAGGAGAATAAGAGGCTTCGACGCGACATTTTTAGTAAGTGCTTGAATGAACTTTTATAGAGTTCAGCGAAGAAACCGGCTAACAAAGTTATATCTGTAGGTATGCTGACGGGTCGTCTCGAAGAGGAGATGCCCGGATCTGCGGGCGATCTTCTGCCAGAGCTCTCACAACTGCACGAACAAGTTCGGAAGGTGATGCAGGGCATTGCCCAGGCCTTGTGGCCATCCGCCTCCCTTCCAGGAGGCATGGGGGAGCTCGTAGAGATGCTCAAGGGAGCGCGGCGGCGCTTCCGATTATGGAAGATATCTGCCTGCCGACAAGGTGCAAGGGAAGCCTGGGCCATGGTGAAGACACGATATACCAAGGCTGATCCGAACCACATGGCCGAGGGCGGACCTAAGGGTTCTGATGGGAAAGAGATCCCCGTTAGTCTAGTATATGACCAGGTAAAATTAGCCGCAAAGTATTCCCAACAGGATTGTAGGCTAGACAACCTGTTGGATGGTATAGAAGAAGAATTTAGTCAGTCTAAGTGACTATGTAGTTCAAGTGACATATTTTGTCCCTAGCCGAATTGTAAATCATTTGTCATGGCGGACCTTTTTGCTTCGACCTCCGGACCCGACAGTCCGGAGTGTATTCGAATACCCGCTTAGTTATGTAAAAACCAGGGTACGCGTGGAAACCAGGCGTAGGGGTCATAAGTGCTTGAACAGACAAGTACCCAACTAGCTATGTTATATTACATGGATAGTAAGAAACATCTTCTAGGGAGAGTAGTTCCGTTAAGGGTTCCTTTCCCTGGGTACGCATGCATTAATGTGCATGTCCGAACTGTGAAAAGAGACGCAGGATATAAACATCTGGGGGCATGTATTGCGATAAGTAAAAGTCATCTTGTGTTCACTGACCGAATATTGCCTTAAGAACGCTAGCTTTCGGCTTCACCCAGTCTGAGGTACACATCCGGCTGACCCGGCAGTAACAATTGCGGAGGTGCTCACCTTATGCCCTAGCCGAATTAATGGGAACATAGGGCATAAACACAAGAGCCAGGCAACCCAGCTTGGCCAAAACTTAAGTCATATTGATGCATATAATGGTGAAGAAAATGTACATGTGGAAAAGTGACACATATGCATGGGGCATAGAGCCTGGAACATAGTTATATTAAGCTTTTGTATAAGAAGCCCCACAGGTGTAATGAGCACGCATGGTGCGTCAAGATTGTGTGGTCAAGACACATTTTAACCTTTTAAGGCCGTGAAGAAAAAGGGAAGAAAGAAAGAAAGACAGATAGTAGATATATAAAAAAAGGCGGAGGTAAGGAGACGAACACAGAGTCCGACACTAGGCATAGAACCTTCGGAGTCTGGCCGCGTTCCATGGGTTTGGCTCGAGTCGATTGTCCGATGCATCACACAGACGGTACGCTCCACCGGTTATAACTTTGTCGATAATGAAGGGACCTTCCCATTTGGGCTTGAGCTTGTCCTTTTTCTTCTCGGGTAGGCGTAGAACGAGTTTGCCAACGTTATAAGTTTTGGCCCGCACTTCTCTACTTTGATACAGTCGAGCCTGTTGCTGATAGAATGTGGTGCGGGCTTTTGCAACGTCACGCTCCTCCTCCAAGTCGTCTAAACTATCCTGCCGATCAAGCTCGGATTCTTTCTCTTCGTACATGCACACTCGAGGTGAGTCATGAATAATGTCGTAGGGCAGTACCGCCTCTGCACCTACACCATAAAAAACGGTGTGTATCCGGTAGTGTGATTCGGCGTGGTCCGCAGCCCGCATAGTACGGAGTCGAGCTCCTCAACCCAGTACATATCTGATTCCTTCAAGGATCGCACTAATCTGGGTTTAATGCCGCTCATAATAAGACCATTTGCTCATTCGACTTGACCGTTTGTTTGGGGGTGATAGACGGAGGCATAATCGAGCTTAATGCCCATGTTGCCACACCAAGTTTTTAGCTCGTCAGCTGTAAAGTTCGAGCCGTTATCGGTGATGATGCTGTGGGGGACACCATAACGGTGTACAACCCCGGATATGAAGTCTATCACTGGTCCGGACTCGGTCATTTTAACTAGTTTGGCTTCTATCCATTTGGTGAATTTATCCACCATGACCAATAGGTACTTTTTCTTATGGCTTCCTCCTTTAAGGGGTCTGGCCATATCAAGCCCCCAGACCGCAAAGGGCCAAGTAATGGGGATTGTTTGGAGAGCAGTAGGTGGCATATGGCTTTGATTTGCAAAAAGCTGGCAACCGACGCAATGTTGGACGAGGTGTTGTGCGTCTGCTCAGGCTATCGACCAGTAGAAACCTGTAGAGAAGGCCTTGCTTACAAGGGCCCTAGCTACGGCGTGATGGCCGCCGAGTCCAGCATGAATTTCTGCCAAAAGTTGCCGTCTTTCCTCTTCGGAGATGCACCTTTGGAGTACCCAGGTAGCGCTTTTCTTATAAAGCTCTCCCTCGTGGACCTTGTAGGCTTTAGACCGCCGCACAATGCAACGTGCCTCGTTTGGGTCCTCAGGGAGTTCTTTCCTATTTAGGTAAGCCAAGAAGGGTTCTGTCCACGGGGCGATGACAACCATAATCACGTGGGCCGAAGGTGTTATTTCGGTGGCGGACCTCCGATTACGTCAGAGTGTTCGGGATCTGGTGTTGTGGCCGGATCTGGACTGTTTTGCCGCTTTCCCCTTCCCACACCACAGGTGGCTTAAACAGCCTTTCCAAGAAGATATTGGGTGGGACAGGGTCGCGCTTAGCACCGATGTGGGCGAGGATGTCCGTCGCCTGATTGTTTTCGCGGACCATATGGTGGAATTCGAGCCCCTCGAACCGAGCTGACATTTTGAGGACGACATTGCGGTAAGCCGCCATTTTTGGGTCCTTGGTGTCAAAGTCTCCATATAATTGAGATATTGCGAGGTTCGAATCCCCACACACCTCTAGGCATTGAATGCCTATGGATACTGCCATCCGAAGACCGTGCAACAGGGCCTCATATTCTGCTGCACTGTTGGAGTCTGTGTATAATATTTGGAGTACGTATTGGACTGTATCTCCGGTGGGGGATGTCAGGACGACGCCTGCCCCCAGACCAGCCAGCATCTTAGAGCCGTCAAAGTGCATGATCCAATTGGAGTACGTGCCGTACTCTTTAGGGAGTTCGGCTTTTGTCCATTCGGCGTCGAAATCAGCCAATACTTGCGACTTAATGGCTCGCCGTGGTTTGTATGTTATGTCGAATGGGAGGAGCTCACTAGCCCATTTAGCAATCCGGCCCATGGCATCGCAATTATTTATTATGTCGTTGAGTGGTACTTCAGAGGCCACCGTAATTGAACAACTTGAAAGTAGTGTCGTAGTTTCAAGGATGCCATGAAGACTGCGTCTGCTATCTTTTGATAATTTGGGTACCGTGATTTGCATGGAGTGAGGACAGTGGATATGTAGTATACCGGCTTTTGAAGCAGGAACTTATGTCCGTCCGTCTCTCGTTCGACGACGAGTACTGCGCTTACAACCTAGTGTGTTGCCGCTATATATAACAGCATTGGTTCGCCGATATTTGGCACGGCCAAGATTGGGTTGCTGGCCAAGAGGGCTTTTATTTATTCCAATCCGGCCGTGGCCGCATCCGTCCACTCGAAGTTTTCGTTGCGTCGAGGAAGGCGATAAAGAGGTAATGCCTTTTCTCCCAATCGGGAGATAAAGCGGCTTGAGGCAGCCACACATCCGGTTAATTTCTGGATTTGCTTGAGGTCTATTGGGATAGCCAACTATGGTAGAGCTCGGATTTTAGCTGGATTTGCTTCAATTCCTCTATTGGAAACGATGATGCCCAAGAGCTTTCCGGCGGGCATGCCGAAAATGCATTTTTCTGGATTGAGATTGATGTCATATGTTCGGAGATTGTCGAACGTAAGCGTCAAGTCATCTATTAAAGATTCGACGTGTCTGGTTTTAATGACCACATCATCTATGTATGCCTCCACTATTTTGCCGATTTGTGTTTCTAGGCATGTCTGAATCATGCATTGATAGGTTGCACCGGTGTTTTGAGCCCGAAAGGCATGGTGATAAAACAGAAGGGGCCGTATGGAGTGATGAATGCCGTTGTGGCTTGATCGGACTCCGCCATCTTGATTTGATGGTATCCAGAGTATTTGTCGAGGAAACACAATGAGTCGTGTCCTGCAGTAGCATCGATAATTTGATCGATGCGGGGGAGGGGGAAGGGATCGTTGGGGCAAGCCATGTTAAGGTCTTTGAAATTGACACATAGGCGCCAGGATTTGTCCTTCTTTGGTACCATCACCAGGTTTGCTAACCAGTCCGGATGTTTTATCTCTTTAATGAATCCGGCCTCGAGTAACTTGGCTAGCTCTTCTCCCATGGCTTGTCGCTTGGGCTCTGAGGAACCCCGAAGAGTCTACTTGACCGGCTTGTATCCCTTTAGAATGTTTAGGCTTTGCTCAGCCAGCCTGCGTGGGATTCCTGGCATGCCTGAAGGATGCCTGGCAAAGATGTCCCAATTCTCACGCAGGAACTCCCATAGTGCGGCGTCTGTTGTGGGGTTCAGCTGTGCCCCGATGGATGCTATTTTTGTAGGGTCCGTTGGGTGGACCTGGAATTTGACTATTTCGTCCGCTGGTTTAAAAGAGGTGGACTTGGGTCTTTCGTCGAGTATCACATCGTCCTTGTCCACTGTGGAGCGCAGCACTGTTAGTTCTTCGGCCGCGAGGGCTTCGGATAACGCCTCGAGGGCCAGTGCGGAGGTATGTCCGGATCACTAGCTAGAGTGATGATTCCATTGGGCCCGGGCATCTTGAGCTTCATGTACCCGTAATGGGGTATAGCTCGGAAGATCGTGAATGCCTCCCGCCCTAAAAGGGCATGGTATCCGCTACTAAACGGGGCCACTTGGAATGTGATTTCTTCGGACCTATAATTCTCCGGCATGCCGAATACCACATCTAGTGAGATTTTTCCCGCACATCGTGCCTCCCGACTAGGGATGATTCCTCTGAAGGTCGTGCTGCTTTGCTCAATGCGGCTCTTGTCTATTTCCATTTTGCTAAGAGTCTCCTTGTAGATGAGGTTTAATCCGCTGCCACCGTCCATGAGAACTTTAGTAAGCCGGAAGCCATCCACAATTGGACTAAGGACCAAAGCGGCTGGTGCTTGGGCTGTTCAGAATTGAGGTTTGTCACTGGCATTGAATGTTATAGCCGTATCGTTCCATGGATTTATTGTTGCGACGTGGCAAACTTCGGCGAGGCTGCGGAGTGCATGCTTGCACCTATTGTTTGAGGAGAAAGTCTCGAATACTGTCAGCACTGTATTGTTATTTTCCACGGGATGGTGCTCTGTGGTATTGTTGATGAGGAGATCCTCACCGCTCTTGGCCACCTGCCAGAGTATCCCACATGCTCTAAGGCTATGTGTTGGCATGGTATCCGGTGTACTATGAATTTTGCATGGCCCATTGAGCCATCCCTCCAATACGGTTCCACGCCCTGTAATGGGCTTTGGTTTCTTTGTAATTGGATCGGGTGACTTATGAGAGTACACCCTTTTAGTTCAGACGAATGGTTTAGTGAGAGCCGGAGGATCCCAAAATTTTGTTTGGGTTTTCTAGGTGCTTTCCATCACACGGTACTTTTGTATTATGGCCGCCAAGTCAGCGAAGTGTGCAATGTCATGGCGACTTATGGCGTTGAGGATTCCCTTGTCCGTGCAATTTTTCCAAAAGAATGAAATTGTGTCTTCCTCGCGACAGTCCTTGACCTTGCTCATTACAAGGAGGAATCTGGCCCAATAGTGATGTACTGTCTCTTGGAGCTCTTGTCTAAAGTGGGAAAGATCACTTATGTGAGGGTGGGTGGGTATATTTAGGTCCAAACCCTGACCCGATCTGAGACCCAGGGGCACAGGAGTTTCCGAGCATGGCAGTCCGGGCTCCGGGACGTTGCCCAATAGTTCTGGCCCGCTGTCCGATTCTAGGTTCGAAGCTAGGGCCATGTCCTCCCGTAGATGGGTATCCGACTCGGAGAGCTCGGGAATGCGGACATAGTTTGTCCTCAAAATAGAGGAAGAATCGCTGCATTGCTCCTCCACCACCGCTATCTGATGGGTGACCGGCGGAGAGTTAATCTCCCTTTGGTCGGGTTTAAGCCCGATCCGATCATAGTCTGTAGCGACTCCCAAGGTGGCGATGCGATCCAAGAGCTCGTTCAAGGAAGAGAGCTCCATTGGATCCATCTGCTCGGTGAATCCCGAGCCGACGTGGAGGTTGTTTTTGATGACCCGAGAAGTAATCGTCGGCGCGACGGCCGAACGGGCGGTCATGATGAAGCCGCCTAATCGGAGAGTTTGGCCTACAGCCAGGGCTCCCCCAGAGGTAATGTTTTCCTTGACAACAAGACGATCCATCAAGCCTTATCGTAACGGCACAGTGGAACTTTCAATGAAAGCACCAATGTCGGTGTCAAAACCGGCGGATCTCGGGTAGGGGGTCCCAAACTGTGCACCTAAGGCTGATGGTAACAGGAGGCGGGGGACACAATGTTTACCCAGGTTCAGGCCGTCTCGATGGAGGTAATACCCTACTTCCTGCTTGATTGATCTTGATGATATGAGTATTACAAGAGTTGATCTACCACGAGATCATAGAGGCTAAACCCTACAAGCTAGCCTATGATTATGATTGTTCTTGTCCTACGGACTAAACCCTCCGGTTAAATAGACACTAGAGGGGGCTATGGTTACACAGAGTCGGTTACAGAGAAGATCTACATATCCGAATCGCCAAGCTTGCCTTACGCAAAGGAGAGTCCTACCCGGACACGGGACGAAGTCTTCAATCTTGTATCTTCATAGTCCAACAGTCCGGCCAAAGTATATAGTCCGGCTGTCTGAGGACCCCCTAATCCAGGACTCCCTCAGAGACGTCCGCCACATCCATATTTTTGGAGTGTTCGAGACCGATGCAGAGGTGATGTTTAGTGATCGCGGGGGACGCAGTCGGCTTGACAGCCGTGCGGGTGCCCACGGTGAGACCGCCGAGCTAGAGGACCTCACCCGAAGTTAAGCTCCTTCCATAAGTGATATCATCATTGATGACAAGGCGAGTCATCGATCCTGCTGTCGACAACACAATGGAACTCTCAATGAAAGCACCGATGTCGGTGTCAAAACTGGTAGATCTCGGGTAGGGGGTCCCGAACTGTGCGTCTGAGGATCGATGGTACCAAGGGACAAGGGGCACGATGTTTACCCAGGTTCGGGCCCTCTTAATGGAGGTAAAACCCTACGTCCCGCTTGATTGTATTTGATGATTATAGGGGTTACAAGAGTTGATCTACCTCGCGATCGTAATGGCTAAACCCTAGCTGTCTAGCCTATGAGAATTTTGATAGCCTCTACGGAGTAATCCCACTTGTTTACAAACATAGTGGAGGGGCCTAGGGTTGTATAGATTCAGTTTGTGAGGGAAGGAAATAACATATCCGGACACCAATCTTGCCGTCCATGCATATAGGAGTCCAACCCGGACACGGGGGGAAGTCTTGTGCTTGTATCTTCACGGCCCATCAGTCCGGACCACATCAAATAGCCGGACACCCGAGGACCCCCTAATCCAGGACTCCCTCAATGACGTCTCCTCCTTCTTGATCCAACAAGAAAGAGAGGAGAAGTAAATGGGATCTCAACCAGCATGACGACGTCGTGGACATGGTGATGGTACAATCCTGGCAGGGCTTCGCCAAACGCTGCCGAAACCAATCTGAGGAGAAAACAAAGTGTTGGGAGAGGTAGGGCTGCCGCCGGGGCATGGGATTTGGTGTGTACAAGCCCTCCCTACCCCCACTATTTATAGGAGGCAAGGGGGATTGGGGCGCAGCCTTGGCCCCTCCTCCAAGGAAGGGGGTGCCGGCCTAGGAGGAATCCTCCCTCCACAAGACACCTAGGGGGGTGCCTTCCCCCTTAGGAGTCTTCACCTTTTCCTTGTTCTAGGCGCATGTGCCTCTTGGGGCTAGTGCCTTTGGTCCATGTAGGCTAGGAAGCCCCTATAATTCATGTGGGCCCCGAGGGCAGGTGGGCCCCCAGACCCCTTTCGGCACTACCGGTACAATAGCGATAATGCCTGGAACCTTTCCGACGACCAAAACAGGACTTCCTATATTTGAATCTTTACCTATGAACCATTCCGGAGCTCCTCGTGATGCCAGGGATCTCATTCGGGACTCCAAAGAACATTCGGTTACCAATGAACATATCCCAATACTACTCTAGCGTCATCAAACATTAAGCGTGCGGACCCTACGGGTACGGGAATCATGTAGACATGACCGAGACACCTCTCTGGTTAATAAACAATAGTGGCACGTGATGCCCATATTGGTTCCTACACATTCCAAGAAGATCTTTGTCGGTTGAACCACGATGTCAAGGATTCAATTAGTCCCATATGTAATTCCATTTGTCCAGCGATATGTTACTTGCTCGAGATTCGATCATCGGTATCTCCATACCTAGTTCAATCTCATTAGTGATACGTCTCCATCATATCTATACTTTTTGATTGTTCCATGCCAATATTCTACAACTTTTGCATACTTTTGGCAACAATTTATATGATTTTCTTGGACTAACGTATTGATCCAGTGCCCAGTGCTAGTTCGTGTTTGTTGCATGGTTTTTGTTTCATAGAAAGTCCATATCAAATGGAGTCCAAACGGGGTAAAAACTTACGGAGATTTTTTTGGAATATATGTGATTTTTGGAAAAAAAGAATCAACGCGAGACAGTGCCTAAGGAGTCCACAAGGCAGGGGGTGCACCCTGGGCCCTTCTGGCCACTCCATAAGACGGTTGGTGCCCTTCTTTCCCCGCAAGAAATCTAATATCCGGATAAAAATCTTGTTAAAATTTGAGCCCAATCGGAGTTACGGATCTCCGCGAATTTAAGAAACGGTGGGAGGCCGAAATCGGGGAGCGCGAAAACAGAAGGAAACAGAGAGAGATACAGTCATGGAGGGGCTCTCGCCCCTCCGCCACCATGGAGTCCATGGACCAGAGGGGAAACCCTTCTCCCATCTAGGGTGAAGGTCAAGGAAGAAGAAGAAGGAGGGGGCTCTCTCCCCTTCTCTCCTGGTGGCGTCGGAACGCCGCCGGTGCCATCATCGTGACGGCGATCTACACCAAGAACTTTGCTGTCGTCATCACCAACTCTCTCCCCCTCTATGTAGCGGTGTAACACCCCTTCTCCCTACTGTAGTATCTTCTTAAACATGGTGCTCAACGCTATACATTATTTCCCAATGATGTATGGCTATCCTGTGATGTTTGAGTAGATCCATTTTGTCCTATGGGTTCATTGATGATCGCGATTGGTTTGAGTTGCATGTTTTATTATTGGTGTTATCCTATGGTGCTCTCCATGTTGCACAAGCGTGAGGGATCCCCGCAGTAGGGTTTGCAATATGTTCATGGTCTGCTCATTGTCTATGTTGTGTGAGTGATAGAAACACAAACACGGATAAGTGGGTCGTGGCGTATTGGAATAAAGAGGACTCGATACTTTAATGCTATGGTTGGGTTTACCTTAATGATCTTTAGTAGTTGTGGATGCTTGCTAGAGTTCCAATAATAAGTGCATATGATACAAGAAGAGAAAGTATGTTAGCTTATGCCTCTCCCTCATATAAAATTGCAATAAAGATTACCGGTCTAGCTACCGATTGCCTAGGGACAAGTAACTTTCTTGTGACAAAAAGCTCTCTACTAAAACTAACTTAGTTGTTTCTTTATCTAAACATCCCCTAGTTTTTATTTACGTGCTCTTTATTATCTTGCAAACCTATCCTACAACACCTACAAAGTACTTCTAGTTTCATACTTGTTCTAGGTAAAGTGAATGTTAAGCGTGTGTATAGTTGTATCGGTCGTCGATAGAACTTGAGGGAATATTTGTTCTACCTTTGTATCCTTTTTGGGTTCAACACTCTTACTTATCAAAAGAGGCTACAATTGACCCCCCCCCCCCATACTTGTGGGTTATCAAGAGCATTTTCTGGCGCCATTGCCGGGGAGCAATAGCATGGGGTGAACATTCTCATGTGTGCTTGTTTGCTTTATCACTAAGTAGATTTTATTTTCTGTTCTAAGTTGTTCTCTATCTTTAGTTATGGATATGGAACACGAAATACCAAAAAATTAGGTGTAC
>NC_041384.1:86004148-86135958 GCF_002162155.2 Triticum dicoccoides
GTTTCATACTTGTTCTAGGTAAAGTGAATGTTAAGCGTGTGTATAGTTGTATCGGTCGTCGATAGAACTTGAGGGAATATTTGTTCTACCTTTGTATCCTTTTTGGGTTCAACACTCTTACTTATCAAAAGAGGCTACAATTGACCCCCCCCCCCATACTTGTGGGTTATCAAGAGCATTTTCTGGCGCCATTGCCGGGGAGCAATAGCATGGGGTGAACATTCTCATGTGTGCTTGTTTGCTTTATCACTAAGTAGATTTTATTTTCTGTTCTAAGTTGTTCTCTATCTTTAGTTATGGATATGGAACACGAAATACCAAAAAATTAGGTGTACTTGCGGCTAATGGAGATGGGGAACCTCCTAAAACCCTCGATGCTCATTATGTGGAAGATATTATGCACTACTTTAATAATCCTGAGAAAACCCCATTCAATTATGTAATGGGAGCTATGTTGGATGAATGTGAATACTTTAGGGATTATTTCTTGACTCAAAAAGGTAAACACTTATGGGATCAAATTCATATGTTGCATTGGTATGCTCGGCAACTATGCTTGAGATATGATTATACTTGTTGCTCTAGGATGAAGGATCCACACCTTCCCTTTTCATGCAAATTTACTAAGAATGAAACCTTAGCTTCTTATGCTAATGGTAGATATGATTACTATGATGTGCAACGAATAGAAGAATTTGTTGCTTTTAAGGGTGCTTATGAAATTGAATCTTGGTTTGAAAAGTATGAAGCTTTGAATGATGATGTTTATAGGCATGAAATTTTTGCTATAATTAAATATTGCTATGAGAATTACGAATATAATTCTGATAATGATGTGTTTATTGAGAAAGTCTCCGCTGTCCAAGAAGAGACTAATATTTTGCAGGAATCAATGGAAGGAGAAATTGACGACACTGTGAGCTCATTAGATGAAAAAGATGACGAGGAGAGCGAAGAAAAAAAGGAGGAAGAGCAGATTAGCTACCCGTGCCCACCTTCTACTGAGAGTAACTCTTCAACTCATACATTGTTTAATTTCCCTTTGTGCTTACCGAAGGTTGAATGATATGATAAATGCTACGATCCCTTTGATTCATTTGAAATATCCCTTTTTGATGAACTAGATGCTTGCTATGCTTGTTGGCAAGATGCCAATATGAATTATGTTTATGGAGATGAACTCACTATAGTTCCATATGTTAAGAATGAAACTGTTGCTATTGCACCCACACATGATAGTCCTATTATCTTTTTGAATTCTCCCAACTACACTATATCGGAGAAGTTTGCGCTTATTAAGGATTATATTGATGGGCCGCGTTCTACTATTGCAGATGATGGTTTTGATAAATATAATATGCATGTGCTTGCTTCTCCTACTTGCAATTATGATGAGAGAGGAACTACACCTCTGCCTCTCTATGTTTCCAATACGATAAAATTGCAAGAAATTGCTTATGCTATGTATTGGCCTTTACTTTGTGTGCATGAATTATTCTTTTATGACATGCCGATGCACACCAAGAGAGTTAGATTTCATTATTTCATAATATATATTACTTTGTGCTCAATACTAAATTACAAATCATTGTGAATTAAAATTGGCTTCGATATACCTTGGGATCCGGGTGGATCCATTACTTGAGTACTATATGCCTAGCTTAATGTCTTTAAAGAAAACGCTGCCAGGGAGACAACCCGGAAGTTTTAGAGAGCCATTTATTTCTGTTGAGTGCTTTTAAAAAGTTTAAAAACAAAGAAATAAAGTGGGGAACCTAAAACCTTTTCAAAACGGAAAGCAAAAGTGAGAAAGACGAGCATTGTTCAAGTGGGAGCTAGCCTTGAACTTTGTTCATGCCCATGGAAACTTTGTGAACATTTATTACAGAAACTTTTCAACAAAAATGATTATACCCTTGTACAAATCCATTGTATTATAAAAAAATAATGTGCCAAGATTTTCCTTTAGAATGATTAGTTTGATTTTTTTGTTTGTGCCGTGCAAAAACAAAAACTTTGGTTGTAGTGCGTGAATTTCATTTTTTACTGGAACGTCAAATGTTTTTGAAACTTTTTGCACACTACTTATATACAATTGTTTTTATTTTGTCCTAATTTTTCTGAATTTTTGGAGTTACATAAGTATGGTAGATGTTCAGATTGCTACAGATTGTCCTGTTTTTGACAGATTCTATTTTTGATGCATTGTTTTACTCGTTTTAACGAAACTATCGATTGTATCAGTAGTATAAGCCATGGAAAAGTTATATTACAGTAGCTACAATGCAAAAATAAAATATGAATGAGTTTGCAACAATACTTAAAGTGGTGATTTGTTTTATTATACTAACAGATCTCACAAGGGTTTTGTTAAGTTTTCTGTGATTGAAGTTTTCAAATTTTGGGTCAGATCATGATGGATGAATGAATAAGGAGAGGCAAGAGCCTAAGCTTGGGGATGCCCGAGGCACCCCAAGGTAATATTCAAGGAATCCCAAGAAAATAAGCTCGGGGATGCCCCGGAAGGCATCCCTTCTTTCTTCTAATGATCATCGGTAATTTTACTTGGAGCTATATTTTTATTCGTCACATGATATCTGTATATCTTGGAGCGTCGTGTGCTTTTTATTTTTCTTTTAGTAATGCACCATGCTGGTATGAGATAGTCCTTGGTTGATTTATAGAATGCTCTATGCACTTCACTTATATCTTTTGAGTATGGCTTTATAGGATGCTTCATCTGCTTCGCTTATATCATTTGAAGTTTGGATTGCCTGTTTCTCTTCACATAGAAAACCTCCATTTATAGAATGCTCTTTTGCTTCACTTATATTTGTTAGAGCGTGGGCATATGTAACACCCCGGTGTAATGATGCTATAGTAACCCCTGGGGTTAAGTTAATCACTTTGCTAAACAAGTGTTTGATCATCATTGTCTCCTCTCTCTTTCAAATTCCAGTTGAATTCATTTTCAAATTATGAGTGAAATTCAAAATGCTCAAACATGAAAACTAAAATGTTCATAATATGCCCAATATTCCACAACTAATATTGGTGGTGGACCAACATTTTTGCAAGGGGTTTAAGTGGCTTAACTACTTAAAACAGTGACCTAAGCAATAAATCAAATGCCCTTTTTAATTTATAAAATTGGCAACTAATCCAAAAGCCTCCCAACCTTTTTGTGGCAGTGCACAATAATTCTAGGAAATTGTTTTGGCTAGTAGCATATTTTTGCAAAGTCAATTGTGGCTATAAGAAAATGCAAAAGCTACTGATAAAAAAAGAGAAAAGAAAAAGGGAAAGAAAAGGAGAAGGGGTGGGAGAGCCCGTGGCCTCCCCTTGGACTTCGGCCCATCCCAGCAGGCCGGCCCACCTACCCCTCCCATATTGCTCTCCCCTCCCCCTGTTCAACCGACCGAGGGCGCGCGCCCGCGCGTCGCCGCCGAACCACCTCGCCGTCGACGAGGAGGATAAGGTCGACCCCTCCCCTCGACGCCTCGACCTCCTCCCCACCTACCTCCACCCACTCCCAGAATCCCCTCGCCCTCTCCGCTTCCCCCTCTCCCTCTCCTTCGTTCTAGAGAGGAGGCCGACGCGGTCGCTGCCGTGCCTCGCCCATCCTCGCGGCCACTGGGACCCGTTCGCCTCGCCGACCTGTCCAGCAGCCCCGTCGTCATCGACTACCTCCTCCCCGTCCATGAGCGCAAGCCGGGGAGCACCGCAGGCTGTGGATCGAGCCACCCCCTTCCGCCTCGGTCGCTGGCGATCTCCCTCCTCTTCGACGCCCCTGCAGCTACTAAACCACCAAAGGCCACCGTGGGTGCCGCTAGGTGAGCTGCCTCCCTCCTCTGCCCTCTAGGTCCTCTAGCTCATGTTGTAGCTAGCTCGTCGTCGTGCCTGATCTCTAGTCGCCGCTTTGTACCTCGCCGCCATGGCCACAGCCGCCGTCACGCTCGCGCAAGCCCACGGTCGAGTTCCTGGCTCTCCCAGGAGCCCAACCAGCATGGGCACGAGCCTCCCCGAGCCCTGAGTCGATGAACCTGAGCTCACCCATAACGGCCGCCTGCTCCATCTCATCGCCGACGTCAATTCCGGCCTCCCCTGCTGCGGCCGAGACCACCAATCGATGCGGCGTTCGATGCCCATTTGAACGCACACAGGAACGCCCAAAACCGAGCCCCGTAGCGCGATTCCGGGCAACTCCGGCGAGGCGCCGCCATTGTTTTGGTCGCCAGAGTAACTCCTGCATCGGCCACCGACGTAGCTGGCCTGGGGCCACCCCAGAGCCACTGCTAGTGGGCCCCGCGGGTCCCAGTTGACTGGGTTGACCCAGTCAACTGCTGACCATCCAGCCAGTGCCATTGACACGCGGGCGCCACCACCTATATTAATTAATTAAAATGTTTTAATATCTAAAACCTAATTAGTTACTAATTAGAGACTGACATGTGGGGCCCAGTAGCTCTATTAATTACAGTGGCTGACATGTGGGCACCACCTGTCTAGTTTGACCGGTCAGCCGACCTGTTGACCTGCTGACGTTAGCATTGCATCATGCTGATGTCATATTTCCCTTTCTGTTAATTTAATTAATTCCAGAAAATACTTTAATCTTTAGAAATTCGTAGAAATTAAACTGTAACTCCGATGAAAATGTTTTCTATATGAAAGTTGCTCAGAAAAATCCCACGAATCCGAATACATGGTCCATTCACCTGTCACATGCCCCTAGCATGCTGAACATAGAACCGTCCCCTCTCTTTCATCTGTCCGGAATTCGTCTAACGCCGGGGATTCATCCTTGGATGTTTATCCCATCCGTCTGCAACGTGTAGTACTATGTTAGGACAACTCTAGCTCTACCTGTCGTCTTGTAATGCTTAGTGATGCTATGTTGCTTAATATTTACTATTTCTTCCCCTTCTTCTCTCAGGTAGACCCCGAGACCAATGTTGCCCCTGTGATCGACTACGTTGACGACGACCCCTCCTTGCCAGAGCAACCAGGCAAGCCAACCCTCCTTGATCATTCCGATATCGCCCATTTCTTTCCCTCTCATGCTTGCATTAGAACTGCTACAGCTTTCTGTATGATCCTACTGTGATGCATAGCCTATTGTTGTTACCTGCTTTCATACCTTACATGCTTGTCCTAAACTGCTTAGTATAGGTTGGTTAGAGATCCATCAGTGACCCCACCTTGTCCCAGTTGCCCTGCTTTATGTTCGATGACTCGATCAACGTGATCGACGTCCAAGCCCCGACACCGCACATCACCCCCCTAGTTGTACGACACTACAGAGTTACTATCAAGTGCCGAGGGTGAACCTCATACATCACTCCTGATGAGATCTCTGTAGTGTAGCTATTTGGTCATGATCATCGAGGGTGATTTCCACCTTAACCACTTCCGTTACGGCTCTATCGTGCAACCCGTCAAGTGTGAACCTCGAGGGTGGATCCTCTTACGTTCACCTCGATGACAACATCGAGTGGAATTCACCGGGGGTGATTCCTCGGGTTTTCCCCTTGGTGTTATACACACAGTTACTATGGTTACTATGACTTTGCACTGTGCCATGTTACTAAAGATGGGTCGGCCCTGAGGGGTACCCGCGCGAGCTTAATAGCGAGTGATGTGGAGTCGGGTTGACCTGAAAGGTGCCCGCGAGATACTTATGAGGCGTGGCCGGGCATTCTTAGCCCTAGCCGCAAGTACTCGAAACAGGGCGACGGGGTCACATCGTTCGTGAGTCTCTGCTCATTACCGCGTGCTCCTAATCCACAACGATTTGGATATTTGATCCGAGGGGCCTTTGGCCTGATAGCACTAACCATCACATGGGCATTGTATGGGTGTTCTGCGTCGTATGCATCAGCCGAAGCTTAATAGATGTTAGCGACTGAGCGGCGCGCGCCGGGTTGGACTGCGTAAGCACCTGCCTTGTTTAAGGAGATAGCTAGGTCTGCTCACCGGCCGCCCTCGCAACATGCAGGAGTTCTCGGGGCGATGGCCCATGACCCCTGGGGGCATAGGTTTAGTCCGGCGTGCTGACCTCTCTATTAAGCCTAGGTCGGGTTGCAGCGTATTGTTTGGTCGAGGCCGGGCATGACCCAGGAAAGTGTGTCCGGCCAGAGTTAATCGAGTGTGGTGGGTAAGTTGGTGCACCCCTGCAGGGAAGAAAACATCTATTGATAGCCTATCCTATGGTAACAGACACTTGGAGTTGTATCCCGATTGATACAACTAGAACTGGATACTTGTGATGATAAATGGATATGAGAAATGGATAGTATGGCTCTGGGATTGCTTTCTCGCTGGTAGTCGAGAAAGGATCTCTGGCCGAGGTTGATAACACTACTACTTTACATTATGTTGATATGTACTCTCCTAGATGCGTGAAGATGCTTGAAGATGCTAGTCTTTGATAGGCTAGGATTTCCCCTTCCCTTCTGGCATTTTGTAGTTTAGTCCACAGATACATCCCTTTCCTTTGATACAGATGCATACTTAGTTTAGATCTGATGTAAGTCTTGCGAGTACTTTGGATGAGTACTCACAGTTGCTTTGCTACTTCTTTTTCCCCATACCCGATTGTTGCGACCAGATGACGGATCCCAGGAGCCAGACGACGCCACTGATGACTACTACTACCCGGAGGATGCCTACTCCTACGTGAAGACCGTAGACGACTAGGAGTAGTTAGGAGGCTCCCATGCAGGAGGTCTTGCCTTTTCGATCGTTGTTGCTTTTGTGCTAGCCTTCTTAAGGCAATCTTGTCTAACTTATGGCTGTACTCAAATATTATTGCTTCCGCTGACTCTTGTGTATTCGAGCTTATGTATTCGAGCCCTCAAGGCCCCTGGCTTGTAATATAAAGCTTGTATTATTTTAATTTATGTCTAGAGTTGTGTTGTGATATCTTCTCGTGAGTCCTTGATCTTGATCGTACACATTTGCGTGTATGATTAGTGTACGATTGAATCGAGGGTGTCCCAAGTTGGTATCAGAGCCGACTGCCTGTAGGTAGCCCCCTTTCCAACTCCTTGGCCGAAGTTGAGTCTAGTCACTAAAAAACTTTTGCTAACATTGGCTGTGTGTCTTACGGGCCCACGTCGCCATTGGGTGGTATTAGGATCTTTTATTCCTCATCTATACTCTGGGACTCTGATCTCTCTTCTATTCGGGTTTAAATGGTTTTACTAACTCTAACATTAGGATCCCGTGACCACATTCACCCCAAAGCTGGATAAGCCATAGATCTTAGATTAGTATTCTGAATAGTACACACACTGTCGTGTTGACTACGAAGTGGTATCCATCATACCTCTTTCCTTATGCATGTTTCATCATGAATGATACTTGTCTTTGCAAATGCTAAACGCTGAACTACCCCCTGTTACATGTTAGCAGGATGGTTAGACCCGCTGGTCGTGGCCGTGGTGCCAATGATCCACCACCGCCTGAATTCTTTGCTGGAGTGATGCAACAATTTGAGTTGAACCGCCAGTTCATGGAAGGAATGATGGCTCAGTTTCCTCGTCCGAACATGAATCAACAGCCAACTCCAGTAACTCTGCAGGACTTCATGCGTCTCAACCCAGCTATTTACCGCAGCTCAACTCAACCCCTTGATGCTGATGACTGGCTCTGTGACATCACATATGAAATGGAGTCTGCTAGTGTGGCCCCTGCTAGTTATGTCACCTCTACATCTTTCTTTCTGAAGGGTCCCGCCGCTCAATGGTGGGACTGCCATAGGCGTACCCTGCCTACTGGAATGGTCATCGCTTGGCCGGATTCCCAAGCTGCTTTCCGTGCCCGCTTCATTCCTCAAGGAATCATGGACAGGAAGAAGCGAGAGTTCTGCAACCTCACCCAAGGCAACAATACTGTAGATGCTTACCAGCGGGAATTTCTGGACTTGTCTCGTTATGCTGAAGAAGACATTGCAACTGATGCTCGTAGGCAAGAAAACTTCCGTGAAGGACTTCACCCTGATATTAAGCTAGCACTGCTCGCTCATGACTTTTCCGACTTCGCCACCTTGGTGAACAAGGCTATTCAGGTTGAGACTGGTCTTCAGGAACACCGGGAATCCCTCAGGCGCAGCCGTGACGCTGGCTCATCTTCGGGCCCGTCAGCACATAAGCGTCGGATATGGATTCCCCACAGCTTGTATCGTCCAACTTCACCTACACCAAGACAGTGCTATGTTGCTCCATGTTTGCCTCCTCCACCAACGAGGCAGCCTCTTCGGACTGCACCACCCCAAGCTCCTGCTCCCAATCCCAATGTCGGTTTGTGCTTCAAGTGTGGCCTTCCAGGCCACCGTTCTAGGAACTGCCCTCAGAATCAAAATCAGCTGGCTCTGCCTTCTAATGCTCGTGGTATCAATCAACCCCGCAACCAAAATGCCAGACCATATGTTCGTGGGCAGGCTAACAACATTGATCTGAATGAAGCTCAAGACCAGCCTGCTATTGTGATGGGTACTCTCCTTGTTAATTCAGTACCAACTGCTGTTTTATTCGATACAGGGGCATCGCATTCTTTCATATCAGAAGATTTTTCATTCGGGCATGGCATTAAATACGAAGAGATGCACATTCCATTAGTGGTAAACACCCCCGCGGGCCAATGTCGGACCACTATGGTTAGCCAGGGCGTCGTCATTGAGATTGAAGGATTAGAGTTTCATGCCTCTCCCATTATCCTAAAGTCTTCCAGTATTGACCTCATTCTGGGAATGGATTGGTTGAAAGCACATACCGCTTCTATGGTTTGTGCCACTAAGACCGTTCACCTCCTACATCCTTCTAGTGAGATAGTAAGCTATCGTGCTCGACTTGTTCGAAATGCTGAAGCATGGCTTTATGCCTTGAATGCGTTGAACACATCACCTCTTGAGGGAATTGAAAAGATTCCAGTTGTTCGCGACTTCCTAGACATCTTTCCAGAAGAACTTCCAGGAATACCTCCTGCTCGGGTTGTCGAGTTCATCATCGACTTGAAACCAGGCACTGTTCCTATTGCCAAACGACCCTACAAGATGCCGCCTCATGAGCTCCTTGAACTTAAGGAGGAAATCGATTCATCGTCCAAGTTCCTCGTCTTGGGGAGCACCTTCTCTCTATGTGAAGAAGAAGGATGGAACGAACCGTTTGGTCCAAGACTATCGTCCTATCAACCAAGCTACAATTCAGAACAAATATCCCCTTCCTCAGATCAATGATCTCTATGATCAACTGGCTGGTTCATCGATATTCTCTAAACTCGACTTGAGGTTGGGTTACCACCAGATCCGTGTTCGTGAAGAGGATATTCCAAAAACCGCATTCGTCACTCGTTATGGTTCTTACGAGTACACTGTCATGTCTTTTGGCTTGACCAATGCTCCAGCCACTTTCTCTCATCTGATGAACTACATATTCATGGATTACCTCGACAAGTTCATTGTAGTCTATCTGGATGATATTCTGGTATATTCGAAGAACAAAGAAGAACATGCTGAACATCTTTGACTTGTTTTGGAGAAGCTTCGAGAACATCAACTTGATGCCAAGTATTCCAAGTGTGAATTCTGGTTACCCAAAGTCACCTACCTTGGTCATGTCATCTTGAAGGACGGTATTACCGTCAACCCAGCACGCATTCAGGCTATTCTTGACTGGGCCCCTCCGAAGACTGTCAAGAACGCCAAGCCATTGTGACCGCTTTGTCGAGAACTTCTCCAAGATCGCCAAGCCATTGACCAATCTGCTTCACAAAGGCGTTAAGTTCGATTGGACACACAAATGTCAGGAAAGTTTCCAGGCACTCAAAGACAAGCTGACATCTGCCCCAGTGCTTGCTCCCCCTGATTCTCGCAAGGACTTTGTCATCTATTGCGATGCTTTACGTCAAGGATTAGGCTGTGTCCTAATGCAAGAGAGCATAGTGATTTCTTATGCCTCTCGTCAAGTGCGTCCTCATGAAGAGAACTACCCATTTCATGACCTTGAGCTTGCTGTGGTTATCTACACATTGAAGCTATGGTGACAGTACCTTCTCGGTAATGGTTACGAGATTTTCACCGATCATCAGAGTCTGAAGTACCTATTTACTCAGCCAGATATGAACCTGCGTCAGCAGCAATGGATGGAAGCTATTGCTGACTACAACTACGGTATATCCTATACGCCTGGTATGGATAATGTAATGGCTGATGCCCTGAGCCGTAAGTCTTATTGCAATAATCACATGGTCTACAAAGCTCAACCCCGCCTTTATGAAGAGCTATGCAAGCTGAACCTTCTACTGGTTCCACAGGATTCTCCGAATAACCTTGTCTTGGAACCAACTCTTCTGAAAGCAAGCAAGTCTGCTCAAGCCAAAGATGGTCATGTTGATCTTATGAAAAAGGATCTTGCCTTAGAGAAATCCAGAGATTTCTCACTTGGCGAAGATGGAATCTTGTACTTCAGAGATCACATTGTAGTACCCCAATTCGAGCTTATGACAGAGAAGGTGATGAAACAAGCGCATGACACCCCTCTCTCTATTCATCCGGGAAGTACCAAGATGTATCTAGACATCCGTCAGAAATACTGGTGGTCTAAGATGAAGCAAGACATTGCTTGATATATTGAAGAATGTGACGTTTGTCGTCGCGTCAAAGCAGAACATCACAAACCAGCTGGACTTCTGCAACCTCTCCCTATTCCTGAATGGAAATGGTATAAGATTCAGATGGACTTTGTCACTGGCCTTCCCAAGTCTCAGAAAGGTAACGATGCTATCTTTGTCGTCATCGACCAATTCTCGAAGGTTGCTCACTTTCTGCCAGTCAAGGAGACTATCACTTCTAGTCAATTAGCGAACTTGTATATCTCCTGAATTGTGTCACTCCACGGCATTCCGAAGGAGATCAGTTCAGACCATGGCAGTATATTCACTTCAAAGTTCTGGGATAGTTTCCAAGAGGCAATGGGAACTCATATTACCTGGAGCACTGCTTATCATCCCCAATCCCAAGGCCAAGTCAAGTGAGTCAATCAAATTCTTGGAGACATACTTCGAGCTTGTGTTATTTCTTTCGGTAAGAAGTGGGAAGAATCTCCCCCTTATGCGGAGTTCTCTTATAACAACAGCTATCAAGCCAGCCTGAAGATGGCACCCTTCGAAGTGTCGAACCCCTCTGAATTAGTCAGAAACTGGGGAACGAACGCTCATTGGTCCAGACATTATTCAACAAGCTGATGAGCAGGTCCGCATTGTTCGGGATAATCTCAAGGCAGCCCAGTCCCGCCAGAAGAGCAACTATGACCGAAAACACTGGGGTTCAACTTATCAACCTGGTGAACAAGCTTATCTGCGTGCCACTCCTTTGAGAGGCACTCATCGGTTTGGAGTCAAGGGCAAGCTAGCTCCGCGCTACATTGGTCCTTTCCGCATTCTCTCCCGTGGTGGACTGGTGGCTTATCAATTGGAGTTGCCACCTCAGTTCTCTCACCTCCGTGATGTCTTCCATGTGTCGCAATTTCGACGATGCTTCAAGGATCTGGAACGTGAAGTGGATCCGGAACTGATTGAAGTACAAGATGATCTCACATACAAGGAGCATCCGATCTGCATTATTGAAGAAGCTGAATGTCGAACACGCCAGACGGTTACCAAGTTCCTCAAAGTGCAATTGTCAAATCATTCTAAAGATGAAGCCACTTGGGAACGCGAGGATAACCTCCGTGCTGAATACCCCGTTCTGTTCCCTTCTACCTCTTAATTCTCGGGACAAGAATTTCTTTTAGAGGAGGAGAGTTGGAACACCCTGTGTAATAATGCTACAGTAACCCATGGGATTAATTTAATCATTTTGCTAAACAAGTGTTTGATCATCATTGTCTCCTCTCTCTTTCAAATTCCAGTTGAATTCATTTTCAAATTATGAGTGAAATTCAAAATGCTCAAACATGAAAACTAAAATGTTTGTCATATGCCAAATATTCCACAACTAATATTGGTGGTGGACCAACATTTTTGCAAGGGGTTTAAGTGGCCTAAACTACTTAAAACAGTGACTGAGGGAGTCCTGGATTAGGGGGTATCCAGACAGCCGGATTATATCCTTTGGCCGGACTGTTGGACTATGAAGATACAAGATTGAAGACATCGTCCCGTGTCCGGATGGGACTCTCCTTGGCCTGGAAGGCAAGCTTGGCAATACGGATATGTAGATCTCCTTCCTTGTAACTGACTCTGTGTGACCCTAGCCCCCTCCGGTGTCTATATAAACCGGAGGGTTTTAGTCCGTATGAAAACATACAATAATACCATAGGCTAGCTTCTAGGGTTTAGCCCCTCTGATCTCGTGGTAGATCAACTCTTGTACTACTCATATTATCAAGAATAATCAAGCAGGACGTAGGGTTTTACCTCCATCAAGAGGGCCCGAACCTGGTTAAAACATCGTGTCCCCTGCCTCCTGTTACCATCCGCCTTAGACGCACAGTTCGGGACCCCCTACCCAAGATCCGCCGGTTTTGACACTGACATTGGTGCTTTCATTGAGAGTTCCTCTGTGTCGTCATCATTAGGCTTGATGGCTCCTTTGATCATCGAAAGCGATGTAGTCCAGGGTGAGACTTTTCTCCCCGGACAGATCTTTGTATTCGGTGGCTTCGCACTGCGGGCCAACTCGCTTGGACATCTGGAGCAGATCGAGAGTTACGCCCTTGGCCACCAGGTCTGGTTTGGAAGCTTAAATTACACGGCCGACATCCGCAGAGACTTGATATTCGATGGATTCCAGCCCCTACCGATTACGCCGCACAGTCACGATGAGCATGATTTAGCTCTACCATCGGACAGTGTGCAGGAGATCACATCGGCAACCGCTCCGACCCTCAATTCGGAGCCGATTGCGCCATCCACGGGCGGGGGGATAGACCCCGCCACGAAGGCCACATTCTCAGCGGCGATCGAGCCGAGTATTGACCTTACCCTTCATGAGAACCGTGACGCCAAATTGCCGGATTCTTCCCCGGCCACGGACTCCGAACCGCCTGCGCCCGTGCCTATCGAATCCGACTGGGCGCCGATCATGGAGTTCACCTCCGCGGATATCTCTCGGCACTTGCCCTTCGGCGACATGCTGAACTCGCTAAGGTCTCTCTCCCTGTCAGGAGAGTTCTGGCCGAACTATGTTCTGCAGGATTGGGACGCGGATAACAAAGAAATTCGCCGCCCACCCACCACCCACTTAGTAGCCACTGTCGACAATTTGACCGACATGCTCGACTTCGACTCCGAAGACATCAACGGTATGGACGACGATGCGGGAGACGAAGAGGAACCACTGCCCATAGGGCACTGGACAACCACCTCATCATATGATATGTACATGGACACACCCAAAGAAGGCAATGGCGACGGGACAACAGAGGATGACTGAGGGAGTCCTGGGTTAGGGTGTCTCCGGACGGACAGACTATATCCTTTGGCCGGACTGTTGGACTATGAAGATACAAGATTGAAGACTTTGTCTCGTGTCCGGATGGGACTCTACTTGGCGTGGAAGGCAAGCTAGGCAATACAGATATGTATATCTCTTCTTTTGTAACCGACCTTGTGTAACCCTAGCCCCCTCTGGTGTCTATATAAACCGGAGGTTTTAGTCCGTAGGACAACATACAATCATACCATAGGCTAGCTTCTAGGGTTTAGCCTCTCCGATCTCATGGTAGATCAACTCTTGTAATACTCATATCATCAAGAATAAATCATGCAGGACGTAGGGTTTTACCTCCATCAAGAGGGCCCAAACCTGGGTAAAACATCGTGTCCCCTGCCTCATGTTACCATCCGCCTTAGACGCACAGTTCGGGACCCCCTACCCGAGATCCGCCAGTTTTGACACCGACAATGACCCCTCCAAGAAGCAACCCAAGCGCTGACGTCAGCGGCGCCGCTCTCAGTGTCGCCAAAAAAACCGGTGACACCGGCATTGGAGATAATAGCACTCCGGACAGTGCCGAAGACGACAACAATCCCCTCCAGCAAGATTCAGAGCAGGAGGTTGGAGAAGCCATCCCTCCCGAGAAAGCGGCAGATGGAGAGGCGGAGGATGATAATTACATGCCTCCCTCCGAAGACGAGGCAAGCCTCGACGACGATGAATTTGTCGTGCTAGAGGATCCCACCGAGCAAGAGCGCTTCAAGCGCTTGCATATAGCCACAGCAAATAGCCTTAAGAAAAAGCAGCAGCAGCTTCAAGCTGATCAAGGTTTGCTAGCTGACAGATGCACTGAAGTCCTTGCGGCCGAGGAATATGAACTCGAATGCCCCTCCAAGAGTTACCCAAAGCGCAGGTTGCTACCCCGACTAGAGGAGAAGCATTAAAACCTACATCTCCAGCATATGACACGGATGATCGGCCACCTCGTGGCCGCGACAGAGAGGCGTTTCAGCCAAAAACTCAGCCCGCACCCCGACGCCACTCAAATAAAAATGACAAGGCACGGGGAAACACGCTAGACCTGCGAGACGTATTGGAGGACAAAGCAAAACACGCAAGATCGATCTACGGATCACGAGGGTGCGCCACTACGCGAGACGATAACCGTCACGCCGGATACAGTAAAAAGTAAATCCGGTCGGGCCGAACACAACGGACAATGCTCATCTGAGCTATGTCGCGACATAGCCAACTACAGAGGCACCGCACACCCCATATGCTTCACAGACGAAGTAATGGATCACCAAATCCCAGAGGGTTTCAAACCCGTAAATAATGAATCATACGACGGCACAACAAATCCTGCGGTATGGATCAAGGACTTCCTCCTGCACATCCACATGGCCCGCGGTGATGATCTACACGCCATCAAATACCTCCCACTCAAGCTCAAAGGACCAGCTCAGCATTGGCTCAACAGCTTGCCAGCAGAATCCATCGGCTATTGGGAAGATCTGGAAGCCGCATTCCTGGACAACTTCCAGGGCACTTATGTGCGACCACCACATGCCGATGACTTGAGCCACATAATTCAGCAGCCAGAGGAATCGGCCAGGCAGTTCTGGACACGGTTCCTGACAAAGAAAAATCAAATCGTCGACTGTCCAGATGCGGAGGCCCTGGAAGCTTTTAAGCACAACATCCGCGACGAGTGGCTCGCCCGACACCTTGGCCAGGAAAAGTCGAAATCTATGGCATCCCTCACGACACTCATGACCCGCTTTTGCGCGGGAGAAGACAGCTGGCTGGCTCATAGTGATAGCATATCAAAGAACCATGGTACTTCAGATACCAAGGATAGCAATGGCAGGTCACGTCACAACAAACATAAGCACCGCGTCAATAGCGACAATACCGAGGATACGCTAGTCAATGTCGGATTTAGAGGCTCTAAACCCGGTCAGTGGAAAAAGCCATTCAAAAGAAGCACTCCGGACCCGTCCAGTTTGGACCATATACTCGATCGCTCGTGCCAAATACATGGCACCCCCGACAAGCCAGCCAACCACACCAACAGGGAACGTTGGGTGTTCAAGCAGGCCGACAAGTTAAATGCCGAAAACAAAGATAAGGGGCTACATAGCAATGACGAGGAGGAGCCCCGGCAGCCGAACACTGGAGGGAAGAAGAGGTTCCCCCCACAAGTGCGGACGGTGAACATGATATACGCAACCCACATCCCCAAGAGGGAGCAGAAGCATGCGTTAAGGGATGTATATGCCTCGGAGCCAGTCGCCCCAAAGTTCAACCCATGGTCCTCCTGTCCGATCACCTTCGACCGCAGGGACCATCCCACTAGTATCCGTCATGGTAGATTTGCTGCACTGGTCCTAGACCCAATCATTGAGGGATTTCACCTCACTCGAGTCCTTATAGACGGCGACAGCAGCATGAACCTGCTTTATCAGGACAAAGTGCGCAAAATGGGTATAGACCCCTCAAGGATCAAACCCACAAAAACGACCTTCAAAGGCATCATACCAGGTGTGGAGGCCCATTGCACAGGCTCAGTCACACTGGAAGTGGTCTTCGGATCCCCGGATAACTTCCGAAGCAAGGAGTTAATCTTCGATATAGTCCCATTCCACACCGGCTATCATGCACTGCTCGGGCGAACCGCATTTGCGAGATTCAAGGCGGTACCGCACTATGCATATCTCAAGCTCAAGATGCCAGGAGCTCAGGGGGTCATCACAGTCAATGGAAACACAGAGCGCTCTCTCCACACGGAGGAGCACACTACGGCCCTCGCAGCAGAAGCGCAAAGCAGCCTCTTAAGGCAATCCACCAGTTCGGCAATTAAAGACCCGGACACCTTCAAGCGCGCCCGGAATAATCAGCAACAAGACCGCCTGCACATTCCGAGCTCGCATAGCAATGCGGCCCCCACCCCAGTCCCAGCCAAACGGCAAAATCCGTGCCATGCGTACATAATTACGCATTGAAAATACCATGGGCATAGGTGGTGAGGGGGCACAACTACGGCACGCCCCAAGACGCGCCTCAACCGCACTAGGGGCTTCCCGCTTTGTTATTTTTCTCTCTCTCAGGACTTTAATCTCTGGAAACCCCGTCCGGCAGTATGATTTCTAGACACACGATGCAACAACCAAGGAGGCAGAAAGCTACGTCGCACCACGGAACTCCCAGGTGGTCTCTGATAATGAGTGAAATACTTGCTTCAAATACCATTCCTCAGGTTGCCCTTGGAGGGGACATGTCAAATAGTCCTACTTTTTGCTTATCGCACTACTTGTATCATTCTGCTTTGTCGCACCTTTTTGAATAAATAATGCATAGCACTAGACTATTACCGCATTCTCTATTCTTCTTATATATATATATATATATATATATATATATATATATATGTTCATTCACAACATTCAGCACCCGTACACTTTGGTACGACCGATATGCCAGGGGCTCAAGTGTACCCCATAATACGGCGTGAAAAGTCTGAACACTTTCAACAGTGCGCCACCCCGAACTTATAGCATTATATGCATCAACTCTGAATCATGTCTTGGGTCAATAGTTGGGTTTGCCCGGCTCCCATGTTTTGGTACCTTACGTTCCGCTATATCGGCTAAGGTAGCACTGGGAGAACTACTGCGATTGTGCCCCGGTTCATCTGGGAAAGCACATCAGTAGAGAAAGCTAAAACTAACTGTCATGATAAGGCGAGAGTTGGTCGCTGTTCGAGAGGTCTCGAGTCCTTAAAGACTTATGCCGCTTAGAGCGAGGAGTCGGCTTTGTCCGGCTTAAGGCGTGTATAGCGCCCCGAATTCGGCCCTCAGAATACTAGGGGCTTCACCAAAATTTAAAATTGTAGACTTCTATGGCTAAGTGAGAGTGACAAAGCATTATAGTCTAATTGCCTTGTTCATTGTGCTGAGCACCTCCCTCGAAGGACCCAACAATGGGAACAAGAGTGCTCAGATTTATCCCGAACACCCCAGCACTTGTGGCATGGGGGCAGAAGCCGACGACTGGCCATCTCTCATATTTAATAACAGTCGCACAGAAGGTAATATTTTAAATACAAACAAGCGTTGCATAGCGCATATGAACAAGTTTTCATAATACAGGATCACACGAGCAAGTTCATTCAAAAATTACATCATTCGCACACTCGTCCGCCACAAGACGGGCACACTTCAGGACACCCTCATAATGCATTTCGGGGTGGCGATGCTCCTTGCCCTGCGGCGGCCCCTCCTTCACCAGCTTCTCGTCGTCCATCTTGGCCCAGTGCACCTTCACACGGGCAAAAGCCTGGCGTGCACCTTCGATGCAGACGGACCGCTTAATGACTTCCAGCCGTGGGCAGGCATCCACAAGCCGCCTCACCAGGCCGAAGTAGTTGTTGGTAAGGGAGTCGCCAGGCCATATCCGGACTACAAGGCCCCTCATGGCCTGTTCGGCCGCCTTGTGCAGCTCGACCAGTTGCTTCAGCTGGTCGCTCACAGGCATTGGGTGTTCGGTCCCAGTATACTGAGACCAGAACAACTTCTTCGTCGAGCTTCCCTCCTCGGCCTGGTAATACTTCGCGGCATCCGACACGCTGCGGGGCAAATCTATGAATGCTCCTGGAGAGCTCCAGACTCGGGTAAGTAACAAGTAATTTACTTTCACATGCTTGCTTTGCATATTGAATGCCTCACCCGCCGCTATCTTCCTCATCGCCTCAATTTCCTGGAGGGATTTTTGGGCTTCAGCCTTGGCATGCTTTGTGCTTTCGAGGTCCACGGCAAGCTCGGACTCTCGAGTCTTCGAGTCAAGCTCCAAATCCTCGTGCTTCTTCATGAGAGCCTGGAGCTCTTGCTGCACCTTGCCCACCCGTGCCTCTTGTTTTTCTCGCTCAGTGCGCTCCTTTGCCGCTTTGTTTTCGGCCTCGGACATCGCTTACTTTAGGGTCGCCACTTCGGTCGTGGCCCCTGGCACATCCATGAACCTATCATTTTGCAACCGCATTATATATATATATATACAAGGCATTACTTACCTTTGTTCTCCTCGAGCTGCCTCTTGGCAAGGCCGAGCTCTTTCTTGGACCGCTCGAGGTTCTGCCTCAGTGCGGTGACCTCCGCAGTCAGTGCGGCAGAGGTCAGGAGCGAACCCTGCATACGCATACAGACATACTTATATTAGACTCCTGTAAATATTATTTGATCCTCTATTCAGCTTTTCTTTGTGAACACCAAACAGAGCATCAGGGGCTACTGTCTATGCGGTAATATTTTCCTATATTTTAAACACTTACCTTAAAGCCTGTTAGAAGGCTGGCACAAGCTTCAGTCAGTCTGCTCTTGGTGGACTGAACCTTCTTGATCACCGCACTCATAATAGTGTGGTGCTCTTCGTCGATGGAAGCGCCACGAAGCGCTCCCAGCAGGTTGTCCGGTGCCTCTGGATGGACAGCAGTCACCGGCACGGGTGACTTACCCCTCTTGGAAGGGGGCTGCCTGCCTGAGTCCGGAACCATTGGAGGTTCCGGCGCGGTGTTCGGCTGAGGGCCGAACTTGGAGCCCTTGGGAGTCTCGCTCCCTTTGCGCCTGGAGTCCAGAAGCTCGCCTTGAGGCGCCTCCGGGACTATCTCCACCTGGCTTGGTGCCCCTTGAGACAATACCTTGACATTGTCCGCAGGGCAAGGAGAGGAGGCGGTTGGAAGTGTATCACTATCCATATCCGACGAGTCCATGGAACCGTTCGACGAAGATACGTCGATACGGGCTCGGGGTGGACTACATGATCATATTCGATGTTAAGAGAAGCAGTGCAATAAAAGTATGCTATGAGTTACTCTGGTATCCGAATACTTATGACTTCGCCAGGGGCTTGGCCCTGAGTAACCACTCATCTTCGCCGTCGGTGGCGGTGGTGGAACAGTACGGAAGGAGAGTCCTTCCCTTCTTAGACCCTTCAGCCTCCCCGGTTGGGGCGGCCTTCCTTTTCTTGTCTCCCCCGGCTGGAGGGGGAGAGTCTTCATCTTCCTCCTCCTCGTTTTCATGGAGGAGTGCGTCTCGAAGTTATCGGACGATGAGTCCGCTACCACCTGGCGCCGGGAACTCTTTCGGGTTCCCTTGGCCTTCTTCTTGGTGTTCTCCAGCACCTCATAAGGAGCTGGAGTCCGCATCTCTGCCAGGAGAGCGTCTACAGGGTCTTCGAGCAGAGGGGCCAGACAGTTAATCTGCTCTGATGTCTCCACCTAGTCCTGTCAAAGGCATGGGAGCTCAGACCCCGCACATGGTTAAGCTATGGGAAATAAATACCCTACCAGATGTACAGAACTTACCAGATTCGCAGGGCGCTTCGCGCTTAGTCCGTGGTCCTCGGTAAGAGAAGGAGGGACCTCAGCGCCCTTGAACAGCACCTTCCAGATGTCCTTATGTGTCATGTCGAAGAGCTCGCGTAGAGTTTGGTGCTGGGCTGGGTCAAACTCCCATAAGTTGAAAGTCGTTGTTGACACGGGAGGATCCGGCGAAAGAGCATGACCTGGACTATGTTGACAAGCTTAAGTTTCTTGCTTATCATGTTCCGGATACACTTCTGAAGACCGTCCAGCTCCATCGATGAACCCCAGGATAGGACCTTCTCCTTCCAGGAAGTGAGCCGCGTGGGGATTTCGGATCGAAACTCGGGGGCTGCCACCCAGTTGGTGTCACGCGGCTCGGTGATGTAGAACCACCCCGATTGCCACCCCTTTATGGTCTCCACGAAGGAGCCCTCGAGCCACGTAACGTTGGGCATTTTGCCCACCATGGCTCCGCCGCATTCCACTTGTTGGCCGCCTACTACCTTCGGCTTGATATTGAAGGTCTTCAGCCATAGGCCGAAGTGGGGCCGCATGCGGAGGAAAGCCTCACACACGACGATGAACGCCGAGATGTTGAGGATGAAATTCGGGGCCAGATCATGAAAGTACGGCCCATAATAGAAGATAAGGCCACAGACGAATGGATGGAGGGGAATCCCCAGTCCGCGGATGAAGTGGGGGAGGAAAACCACCCTTTCTTGAGGTTCCGGGGTAGGGACGATCTGCCCCGTGGCTGGCAGCCGGTGCGAGATATCCGCGGCTAAGTATCCGGCCCCATGTAGTTTTTTTATGTGTCCCTCTGTGACGTAGGAGACCATCCACTTGCCTCCCGCTCCGGACATGTTTGGAGAGAGTTGAGGAGAAGGATGTGGACTTGGGCGCTGGGGCTTGAGTGCGCAAGAATGGATGAGCAAGGAGGAAGAAGGCGTGGGTAGAAAAATGTGAAACCTTATCCCTTTATAAGGGCCGACGAAACTATGCGCCCCCACCAGCCTAGTAAAACTCGCTTATCCCCAAGCGCCGTAATTGATGGCGCGGTTGGGTTACCCACGTCCGTATTGATGGGAATCCCGTAATAAGGGGACACGATCTCTGCTTCGACAAGACGTGCCGAGGAAACAACCTCGCGAAATACGCTCAGATAGGTTACGAAAAACGATTCGAATAAAGAGCTGGCTGTGGTGTGATGTCACACTACGGGGTACGTCAGCAAATTAGATTTGTGTAAATGTTATTCCCTCTACGGTGGTATGTGGAACTTATTTTGCAGAGCTAGACACGATCCTCGTATTCAAATATCTTCTATGAAGTATTCGGATGAGGAACCCGCCTTGCAATGCAGAAGACAATCTGCGCGCCGGACTTATCGTCATTGAAGCCTGGTTTAGGGGCTATTGAGGGAGTCCTGGATAAGGGGGTATCCAGACAGCCGGATTATATCCTTTGGCCGGACTATTGGACTATCAAGATACAAGATTGAAGACTTCGTACCGTGTCCGGATGGGACTCTCCTTGGCGTGGAAGGCAAGCTTGGCAATACGGATATGTAAATCTCCTTCCTTGTAACCGACTCTGTGTAACCCTAGCCCCCTCCGGTGTCTATATAAACCGGAGGGTTTAGTCCGTAGGACAACATACAATCATACCATAGGCTAGCTTCTAGGGTTTAGCCTCTCTGATCTCGTGGTAGATCAACTCTTGTACTACTCATATTATCAAGAATAATCAAGCAGGACGTAGGTTTTTACCTCCATCAAGAGGGCCCGAACCTGGAAAAAACATCGTGTCCCCTGCCTCCTGTTACCATCCGCCTAAACGCACAGTTCGGGACCCCTTACCCGAGATCCGCCGGTTTTGACACCGACAGTGACCTAAGCAATAAATTAAATGCCCTTTTTAATTTATAAAATTGGCAACTAATCCAAAAGCCTTCCAACCTTTTTTTGTGGCAGTGCACAATAATTCTAGGAAATTGTTTTGACCAGTAGCATATATTTGCAAAGTCAATTGTGGCTATAAGAAAATGCAAAGGCTACTAATAAAAAAATAGAAAAGAAAAAGGAAAAGAAAAGGAGAAGGGGTGGGAGAGCCCCTAGCCTACCCTTGGGCTTCGGCCCATCCCAGCAGGTCGGCCCACCTACCCCTCCCCTGTCGCTCTCCCCTCCCCCTGTTCAACCGACTGAGTGTGCGCGCCCGTGCGTCGCCGCCGAACCACCTCGCCGTCGACGAGGAGGATAAGTTCGACCCCTCCCCTCTCCCTCTCCCTCTCCTTCGTTCTGGAGAGGAGGCCGACGCGGTCGCCGCCGTTCCTCGCCCGTCCTCGCGGCCACCGAGACTCGTTCACCTCGCCGACCTGTCCAGCAGCCCCGCCGTTGTCGACTACCTCCTCCCCGTCCACGAGCGCAAGCCGGGGAGCACCACAGTCCGCGGATCGAGCCGCCCCCTTCCGCCTCGGTCGCCGGCGATCTCCCTCCTCTCTGACGCCCCGGCAGCTACTAAACCACCAAAGGCCACCTTGCGTGCCACTAGGTGAGCTACCTCCCTCCTCTGCCCTCTAGCTCCTCTAGCTCGCGCTGTAGCTAGCTCATCGTCGTGCCCGAGCTCTGGTCGCCGCTTTGTACCTCGCCGTCATGGCCACAGCTGCCGTCACGCTCGCGCAAGCCCACGGTCGAGTTCCTGGCGCTCCCAGGAGCCAAACCAGCACGCGCACGAGCCTCCCCGAGCCCTGTGTCGATGAACCTGAGCTCACCCATAACGGCCGGCCGCTCCATCTCGTCATCGGCGTCAATTCCGGCCTCCCCTGCTGCGGCCAAGGCCACTGATCGATGCGGCGTTCGATGCCCGTTTGAACGCACCCACGAACGCCTGAAACCGAGCCCCGTAGCACAATTCCGGGCAACTCCGGCGAGGCGCCGCCATTGTTTTGGTCGCCGGAGTCACTCCGGCGCCGGCCGCCGACGTGGCTGGCCTGGGGCCACCCCAGAGCCACTGCCAGTGGGCCCCGCGGGTCCCAGTTGACTGGGTTAACCCAGTCAACTGCTGACGAGGCAGCCAGTGCCACTGACACGCAGGCCCCACCGCCTATATTAATTAATTAAAAAATTTAAATATCTAAAACCTAATTAGTTACTAATTAGAGACAGACATGTGGGGCCCAGTAGCTATTTAACCTTAGTTTAGTTTAATATAAACTATGTTAATTACAGTGGCTGACATGTGGGCACCACCTATCTGGTTTGAGTGGTCATCCGACCTGTTGACCTGCTGATGTCAGCATTGCATCATGCTGATGTCATATTTCCCTTTCTATTGATTTAATTAATTCCGAAAAATGCTTTAATCTTTAGAAATTCGTAGAAATTAAACCGTAACTCAGATGAAATTTTTTTCTATATGAAAGTTGCTCAGAAAAATCCCATGAATCCGAATACGCGGTCCATTCACCTGTCACATGCCCCTAGCATGCTGAACATGGAATCGTCCCCTCTCTTTCATCTGTCCGGAATTCATCTAACGCCGGGGATTCATCCTCGGATGTGTATCCCCTCCGTCTGCAACATGTAGTACTACGTTAGGACAACCCTAGCTCTGCATGTCGTCTTGTAATGTTTAGTGTCGGTGTCAAAACCGGCAGATCTCGGGTAGGGGGTCCCGAACTGTGCATCTAGGAGGATGGTAACAGGAGGCAGGGGACACAATGTTTTACCCAGGTTTGGGCGCTCTTGATGGAGGTAAAACCCTACGTCCTGCTTGATTAATATTGATGATATGGGTAGTACAAGAGTAGATCTACCACGAGATCAAGGAGGATAAACCCTATAAGCTAGCCCATGGTATGATTGTTCTTCGTCCTACGGACTAAAACCCTCCGGTTTATATAGACACCAGAGAGGGCTAGAGTTACACAGAGTCGGTTACAACGGTAGGAGATCTATATATCCGTATCGCCAAACTTGCCTTCCACGCCAAGGAAAGTCACTTCCGGACACGGGACGAAGTCTTTAATCTTGTATCTTCATAGTCCAGGAGTCCGGCCAAAGATATAGTCCGGCTATCCGGACACCCCCTAATACAGGACTCCCTCACTTAGTGATGCTATGTTGCTTTATATTTACTATTTCTTCCCCTTCTTCTCTTCGGTAGACCCCGAGACCGATGTTGCCCCTGTGAACGACTACGTCGATGACGACCCCTCCTTGCCAGAGCAACCAGGCAAGCAAACCCTCCTTGAGCATTCTGATATCGCCCATTTCTTTCCCTCTCATGCTTGCATTAGAATTGCTACTGCTTTCTGTATGATCCTACTCTGATGCATAGCCTATTGTTTTTACCAGCTTTCATACCTTACCTACTTATCCTAAACTGCTTAGTATAGGTTGGTTAGAGATCCATCAGTGACCCAACCTTGTCCCACTTGCCCTGCTTTATGTTCAATGACTCGATCAACATGATCGACGTCCAGGCCCCGACACCGCACATCACCCCCTAGTCGTACGACACTACAGACTTACTCCAGTGCCGAGGGTGAACCTCATACATCACTCCTGATGAGATCTCTGTAGTGTAGCTATTCGGTCGTGATCATTGAGGGTGATTTCCTCCTTAACCACTTCCGTTACGGCTCTGTCGTGCAACCCGTCAAGTGTGAACCTCGAGGGTGGATCCTCTTACGTTCACCTTGATGACAACATCGAGTGGAATTCACCGGGGGTGATTCCTCGGGTTTTCCCCTTGGTGTTATACACACAGTTACTATGGTTACTATGACTTTGCACTGTGCCATGTTACTAAAGATGGGTCGACCCCTCCCCTCGACGCCTCGACCTCCTCCCCACCTACCTCCACCCACTCCCAGAATCCCCTCGCCCTCTCCGCTTCCCCCTCTCCCTCTCCTTCGTTCTAGAGAGGAGGCCGACGCGGTCGCTGCCGTGCCTCGCCCATCCTCGCGGCCACTGGGACCCGTTCGCCTCGCCGACCTGTCCAGCAGCCCCGTCGTCATCGACTACCTCCTCCCCGTCCATGAGCGCAAGCCGGGGAGCACCGCAGGCTGCGGATCGAGCCACCCCCTTCCGCCTCGGTCGCCGGCGATCTCCCTCCTCTTCGACGCCCCTGCAGCTACTAAACCACCAAAGGCCACCGTGGGTGCCGCTAGGTGAGCTGCCTCCCTCCTCTGCCCTCTAGGTCCTATAGCTCGTGCTGTAGCTAGCTCGTCGTCGTGCCCGATCTCTAGTCGCCGCTTTGTACCTCGCCGCCATGGCCACAGCCGCCGTCACGCTCGCGCAAGCCCACGGTCGAGTTCCTGGCTCTCCCAGGAGCCCAACCAGCATGCGCACGAGCCTCCCCGAGCCCTGAGTCGATGAACCTGAGCTCACCCATAACGGCCGCCTGCTCCATCTCGTCGCCGACGTCAATTCCGGCCTCCCCTGCTGCGGCCGAGACCACCAATCGATGCGGCGTTCGATGCCCATTTGAACGCACACAGGAACGCCCAAAACCGAGCCCCGTAGCGTGATTCCGGGCAACTCCGGCGAGGTGCCGCCATTGTTTTGGTCGCCAGAGTAACTCCTGCATCGGCCACCGACGTAGCTGGCCTGGGGCCACTCCAGAGCCACTGCTAGTGGGCCCCGCGGGTCCCAGTTGACTGGGTTGACCCAGTCAACTGCTGACCATCCAGCCAGTGCCATTTACACGCGGGCGCCACCACCTATATTAATTAATTAAAATGTTTTAATATCTAAAACCTAATTAGTTACTAATTAGAGACTGACATGTGGGGCCCAGTAGCTATTTAACCTTAGTTTAGTTTAATATAAACTCTATTAATTACAGTGGCTGACATGTGGGCACCACCTGTCTGGTTTGACTGGTCAGCCGACCTGTTGACCTGCTGACGTTAGCATTGCATCATGCTGATGTCATATTTCCCTTTCTGTTAATTTAATTAATTCCAGAAAATACTTTAATCTTTAGAAATTCGTAGAAATTAAACTGTAACTCCGATGAAAATGTTTTCTATATGAAAGTTGCTCAGAAAAATCCCACGAATCCGAATACATGGTCCATTCACCTGTCACATGCCCCTAGCATGCTGAACATAGAACCGTCCCCTCTCTTTCATCTGTCCGGAATTCGTCTAACGCCGGGGATTCATCCTTGGATGTTTATCCCATCCGTCTGCAACGTGTAGTACTACGTTAGGACAACTCTAGCTCTACCTGTCGTCTTGTAATGCTTAGTGATGCTATGTTGCTTAATATTTACTATTTCTTCCCCTTCTTCTCTCAGGTAGACCCCGAGACCAATGTTGCCCCTGTGATCGACTACGTTGACGATGACCCCTCCTTGCCAGAGCAACCAGGCAAGCCAACCCTCCTTGATCATTCCGATATTGCCCATTTCTTTCCCTCTCATGCTTGCATTAGAACTGCTACAGCTTTCTGTATGATCCTACTGTGATGCATAGCCTATTGTTGTTACCTGCTTTCATACCTTACATGCTTGTCCTAAACTGCTTAGTATAGGTTGGTTAGAGATCCATCAGTGACCCCACCTTGTCCCAGTTGCCCCGCTTTATGTTCGATGACTCGATCAACGTGATCGACGTCCAAGCCCCGACACCGCACATCACCCCCCTAGTTGTACGACACTACAGAGTTACTATCAAGTGCCGAGGGTGAACCTCATACATCACTCCTGATGAGATCTCTGTAGTGTAGCTATTTGGTCATGATCATCGAGGGTGATTTCCACCTTAACCACTTCCGTTACGGCTCTATCGTGCAACCCGTCAAGTGTGAACCTCGAGGGTGGATCCTCTTACGTTCACCTTGATGACAACATCGAGTGGAATTCACCGGGGGTGATTCCTCGGGTTTTCCCCTTGGTGTTAGACACACAGTTACTATGGTTGCTATGAATTTGCACTGTGCCATGTTACTAAAGACAGGTCGGCCCTGAGGGGTACCCGCGCGAGCTTAATAACGAGTGATGTGGAGTCGGGTTGTCCTAGAAGGTGCCCGCGAGATACTTACGAGGCGTGGCCGGGCATTCTTAGCCCTAGCCGCAAGTACTCGAGATGGGGCGACAGGGTCACATCATTCGTGAGTCTCTGCTCATTACCGCGTGCTTGTAATCCACAACGATTTGGATATTTGATCCGGGGGGCCTTTGGCCTGATAGCACTAAACTTCACGTGGGCATTGTATGGGTGTTCTGCGTCGTATGCATCAGCCGAAGCTTAATAGATGTTAGCGACTGAGCGGAGCGCGCCGGGTTGGACTGCGTAAGCACCTGCCTTGTTTAAGGAGGTAGCTAGGTCTGCTCACCGACCGCCCTCGCAATGTGCAGGAGTTCCCGGGGCGATGACCCATGTCCCCTGGGGGCATAGCTTTAGTCCGGCGTGCTGACATCTCTATTAAGCCTAGGTCGGGTTGCGGCGTATTGTTTGGCCAAGGCCGGGTGAGGGAGTCCTGGATTAGGGGGTCTCCGGACAGCCGGATTATATCCTTTGGCCGGACTGTTAGACAATGAAGATACAAGGATGAAGACTTCATCTCGTGTCCGGATGGGACTCTACTTGGCGTGGAAGGCCAGCTAGGCAATACGGATATGGATATCTCCTCCATTGTAACCGACCTTGTGTAACCCTAACCCTCTCCGGTGTCTATATAAACCGAAGGGTTTTAGTCCGTAGCACAACAACCACAACATACAATCATACCATAGGCTAGCTTCTAGGGTTTAGCCTCTCCGATCTCGTGGTAGATCTACTCTTGTACTACCCATATCATCAATATTAATCAAGCAGGACGTAGGGTTTTACCTCCATCAAGAGGGCCCGAACCTGGGTAAAACATCGTGTCCCCTGCCTCCTGTTACCATCCGGCCTAGACGCACAGTTCGGGACCCCCTACCCGAGATCCGACGGTTTTGACACCGACATTGGTGCTTTCATTGAGAGTTCCTCTGGGTCGTCGCTATTAGGGTTGATGGCTCCTACTATCATCAATAGTGATGCAGTCCAGGGTGAGACTTTTCTCCCCGGACAGATCTTCGTATTCGGCGGCTTTGCACTGCGGGCTAATTCGCTTGGCCATCTGGAGCAGATTGAAAGCTACGCCCCTAGCCATCAGGTTAGATTTGGAATTTTGAACTACACGGCCGACATCCGCGGAGACTTGATCTTCGACAGATTCAAGCCACAGCCGGGCGCGCCGCACTGTCACGATGGGTATGACCTAGCTCTACCGCCGAACAGTACCCCAGAGGCCGCGCTCGCATCAGCTCCAACCCTTAGCTTGGAGCCAACTGCGCCAATCGAGGACGGGTGGCTAGACACCGCCTCAGGGGCTGCAGTCTCAACGGCGAACGAGCGAACGCCAGCCTAATCCTCCGCGCAGCCCGTGACTCCAAGGAGTCGAACTCTTTTCCAGACTCCGAACCATCCGCCCTGCCAATCGAATCCGATTGGGCGCCGATCATGGAATTCACCGCCGCGGATATCTTTCAGCACTCGCCCTTTGGCGACATTCTGAGTTCACTAAGGTCTCTCTCTTTGTCAGGAGAACCCTGGCTAGATTATGGCCAACAGAATTGGGATGCGGGCGATGGAGAAATTCGACGCCCACCCACCACCCACTTCGTAGCCACTGTCGATGATTTAACCGACATTCTCGACTTCGAATCCAAAGACATCGACGGTATGGACGACGATGTAGGAAACGAACATGAACCAGCACCTATAGGGCACTGGAAAGCCACCTCGTCATATGACATATACATGGTGGGTACACCCAATGAAGGCAATGGCGACGAGATAGCGGAGGATGACCCCTCCAAGAAGCAACCCAAGCACCAAAATCAACGGCGCCGCTCTAAGTCCTGCCAAAGCAAAAGTGGTGATACCGGCACAGGAGATTATAACCACTCCGGATAGTGCCGAAGACAACAACAAACCCCTCCAGCAAGATTTAGAGCAGGAGGATGAAGGAGCCAGCTCTCCTGAGAGAGCGGCAGACGGAGAGGAGGAGGATGACAATTACATGCCCCCCTCCGAAGACGAGGCAAGCCTCGGCGACGATGAATTCGCCGTACCACAAGATCCCGTCGAACAAGAGCGCTTCAAGCACCGTCTTATGGCCACGGAAAATAGCCTGAAGAAAAAGCAGCAGCAGCTTCAAGCTGATCAAGATCTGCTAGCTGACAGATGGACTGAAGTCCTCGCAGCCGAGGAATATAAACTCGAGCGCCCCTCCAAGAATTACCCAAAGTGCAGGTTACTACCCCGATTGGAGGAAGAAGCATGTGGTACGGCTGATCGGCCACCTCGTGGCCGCGATAGAGAGGTATTCCAGCCAAAAGTTCAGCCTCCACCCCGACGCCATTCAAATTAAAAGGCATGGGGAGATACGCCAGACCTGCGAGACATATTGGAGGACAAAGCAAAGCATGCAAGATCGATCTACGGATCACGAGGGCGCACTACTCTGCGAGACGATAAACGTTACGCCGGATACAGTAAAAGCAAATCCGGCCAGGCAGAACACAGCGGTCAAGACCCATTCGAGCTACGTCGCGACATAGCCCAATATAGAGGCGCCGCACACCCCTTATGCTTCATAGACGAAGTAATGGAACATCAATTCCCAGAAGGTTTCAAACCTGTAAATATTGAATCATACGACGGAACAACAGATCCCGCGGTATGGATCGAGGATTTCCTCCTCCACATCCACATGGCCCGTGGTGATGACTTACACGCCATCAAATACCTCCCACTAAATCTCAAAGGACCAGCGCGACATTGGCTTAACAGCTTGCCAGCGGACTCCATTAGCTATTGGGACGATCTGGAAGCCGCATTCCTCGACAACTTTCAGGGCACCTATGTGCGACCACCAGACACTGATGAATTGAGCCACATAATTCAGCAGCCAGAAGAGTCGGTCAGGCAATTCTGGACTTGGTTCCTTACAAAGAAAAATCAGATCGTCAACTCTCCGGATGCAGAGGCCTTAGCGGCTTTTAAACATAACATCCGAGACGAGTGGCTAGCCCGGCACCTTCGTCAGGAAAAGCCGAAATCTATGGCAGCCCTCACTACGCTCATGACCCGCTTTTGTGCGGGAGAAGACAGTTGGCTGGCTCGCAGTAATAAAATATCAAAGAACCATGGTACCCCGGATACCAAGGACGACAATAGCAGGTCACGTCGCAAAAAACATAAGCGCCGTATTAACAGCAAAAATACCGAGGATACGGCAGTCAATGCCGGATTCAAAGGCTCTAAACCCGGTCAGTGGAAAAAACCATTCAAACAAAGTACGCCGGGTCCGTCCAGCTTGGACCGTATACTCGATCGCTCGTGTCAAATACATGGCACCCCAGACAAGCCAGCCAATCACACCAACAGGGATTGTTGGGTGTTCAAGCAGGCCGGCAAGTTAATCGCTAAAAACAAGGACAAGGGGCCGCATAGCGATGACGAGGAGGAGCCCCGGCAGCCGCACACTGGAGGACAGAAGAGGTATCCCCCGCAAGTGCAGATGGTGAACATGATATACGCAACCCACATCCCCAAGAGGGAGCGGAAGCGTGCGCTCAGGGACGTCTATGCGTTGGAGCCAGTCGCCACAAAGTTCAACCCTTGGTCCTCCTATCCGATCACCTTCGATCGCAGGGACCACCCCACTAGCATCTGTCATGGCGGATTGGCCGCACTAGTCCTAGACCCAATCATTGACGGATTCCACCTCACTCGAGTCCTTATGGATGGCAGCAGCAGCCTGAACCTGCTTTATCTGGACACAGTGCGCAAAATGGGTATAGACCCCTCAAGTATCAAACCCACAAAAATGACCTTTAAAGGCGTCATTCCAGGTGTGGAGGCCCATTGCATAGGCTCAATTACACTGGAAGTGGTCTTCGGATCCCTAGATAATTTCCGAAGCGAAGAGTTAATGTTCGATATAGTCCCGTTCCGCGGTGGTTATCACGCGCTGCTCGAGCGAACTGCATTTTCTAGATTCAATGCGGTACCGCATTACGCATACCTCAAGCTCAAGATGCCAGGACCTCGCGGAGTTATTACAGTCAAAGGAAACACAGAGCGCTCTCTCCGAACAGAGGAGCACACCGCAGCCCTCGCAGCAGAAGCGCAAAGCAGCCTCTCAAGGCAATCAAACAGTTCGGCGCTTCAAAGCCCGTACACCTTCAAGCGCGCTCAGAGTAATCGGCAAATAGACCACCTGGCGCGATCTGAGCTCGCGTAGCAATACAGCGGCCACCCCAATCCCAGCCTAGCGGTGGAACTCGTGCCGCGCGTACATAATTATGCATTAAAAATACCATGGGCACAAATAGGGAGGGGGCCACAACTGCGGCACGCCCCAAGACGCGGCTTAAACCGCACTAGGGGCTTCCCACTTGGTTATTTTTCTTTTTTTCAAGACCTTAATCTCTAGAAATACTGTCCGGCAGCACTATTGCTGAACACATGATGCAGCAACCAAGGAGGCAGACAGCTACGTCATACCACGGAATTCCCAGGTGGATTACAGTAACGAGCGAAATATTCGATTTAATATCATTCCTCAGCTTGCCCTTGGAAGGGACATAGTCCTACTCTTTGCTTATCGCACTATCTGTATCACTCTGCCTTAACGCAATTTTTTGAATAAACAATGCATGACATTACGATTATTATTGCATTCTTGTTATATAAATATATATATCTTTGTGTTCATTAATCATGCCTTGCAACCGTACACTTTGGTACGGCCAATACACCAGGGGCTTACGTACCCCACAATTCGGTGTGAAAATTCCGAACACTTCCACAAGTGCGGCACCCCGAACTTATATCATTATATGCATCAGCTCCGAATCATGTCTTTGGTCAAATGTTGGGTTTGCCCGGCTCCTATGTTTTGGTACCTTACGTTCCGCTCTATCGGCTAAGGTAGCGCTAGGACAACTACTGCAATTGTGCCCCGGTTCTGCTGGGTTCAGCACCTCAGTAGAGAAAGCTAAAACTGACTGTCATGATAAGGAGAGAGACTGGTCGCTGTTCGGTGAGGTTTTCAAGTCCCTAAAGACTTATGTCGCTTAGAGAGAGGGGCCGGTGCTGTCTGGCTTAAAGGCGTGTAACGCGCCCCAAATTCGTCCTTCCGAATACCAGGGGCTTAGCTGAAATTTAAAATTATAGAATTCTATGGCTAAGTGAGAGTGATAAAGCATTATTAGTCCGGTTGCCTTGTTCGCTGTGCTGAGCACCTCCCTCGCAGGACCCAAACATGGGAACAAGAGTGCTCAGGTTTATCCCGAACACCCCAGAACTCGTGGCATGGGGGCAGAAGCCGAGGACTAGCCATCTCTCAGATTGGATAAATAGCCAAACAGAAGGTAATATTTTAAATTCAAACAAGCGTTGCATAGCGCATATGAAACAAGTTTTCATAAATACAGGATAAAACGAGTAAGTCTCACTCAAATATTACATCTTTTGAACAGTCGTCCGCGATGAGACGGGCACCCAGCAGAACACCCTCGTAGTACATCTCTGGGTGGCGGTGCTCCTTGCCCTCCGGCGGCGCCTGCTTGATCAGCTTCACGGCGTCTAGCTTGACCCACTGCAATTTCACACGCGCGAAAGCCCGGCGTGCACATTCAATGCAGACAGATCGCTTGATGACCTCCAGCCGCGGGCAGGCATCCACAAGCCGCCTCACCAGGCCGAAGAAGCTGTTCGGAAGGGCGTCGCCAGGCCACAGCCGGACTATAAAGCTCTTCATGGCCCAATCGGCCGCCTTATGTAGCTCGACCATCTGCTTCAGCTGGTCGCTCATTGGCATCGGGTGTTCGGCCTCAGCATACTGAGACCAGAACAGCTTCTCTGTTGAGCTTCCATCCTCGGCCTGGTAAAATTGTGCGGCATCGGACACGCTGCGGGGCAAATCTGCGAATGCTCCTGGAGAGCTCCGGATTTGGGTAAGTAATCGGTAATTTACTTTTACATGATTGATTTGCATATAAAAAGCCTTACCCGCCGCTATCTTCTTCATCGCGTCGATCTCTTGGCGGGCCTTTTGGGCTTCGGCCTTGGCACTTTTTGCACTCTCGAGGGCCGCAGCAAGCTCAGACTCTCGTGTCTTTAAGTCAAGCTCCAATGCCTCGTGCTTCGCCACGAGAGCCTGGAGCTCTTGCTGCACCTCGCCCACCCGAGCCTCGTGCTTCTCTCGCTCGGTGCGCTCCTTGGCCGCTTTATCTTCGGCCTTGGTTAGCGCTTGCTTCAGGGTCGCCACCTCGGTCGTGGCCCCTGGCAAATATTCGATGATCCTGTCATTTTGCAATCGCGACTTCTTTTATATATACATATCTATAGACAGGGTATTACTTACTCTTGTTCTCCTCGAGCTGCCTCTTGGCAAGGCCGAGCTCTTTTCGGGACCCCTCGAGGGCCTGCTTCAGTACGGCGACCTCCGCAGTCAGTGCGGCGGATGCCAGCAGCAAAGCCTGCATATGCATATTGACTCACTTATATTAGACTCCTGCGATATTATTCGATCCTCTGTTCGGCTTTTCTTTGTGAACACCGAACAAAGCATCAGGGGCTACTGTGTATGCGGTAATATTCCTACTACATTTTAAAACACTTACCTCGAAGCCTGTTAGAAGGCTGGCACAGGCTTCAGTCAATCCGCTCTTGGCGGACTGAACCTTCTGGATCACCGCACTCATGATAGTGCGGTGCTCCTCGTCGATGGAAGCGTTGCGAAGTGCTTCCAGCAGATTGTCCGGCGCCTCTGGATGGACAGAGGTCACTGGCACAGGCATCTTGCCCCTCTTAGAAGGAGGCCGCCTGCCCGAGACTGGAACCGCTGGAGGGTCCGGCACGGTGTTCAGCTGAGAGCCGAACTCTGAGCTCTCAGGGGCCCTGTCGCCTCGGTTCCCGAAGTCCGAAGGGTCGCCTTGAGGCGCCTCCGGGACTGTCTCCCCTCGATCTGGTGCCTCTTGAGACAACACCTCAGCGTCGTCGGCAGGATGAGGGGAGGTGGCGGTCGGGACTGGATCGTTGTCCATGTCCGACGAGCCCAGGGAGCCGTCCGATGATACCTCAATATTGGCTCGTGGCGGCCTGCATAATTATGTTCGGCGTTAGGGAAAGTAGTGTGAGAAAGGAATCCTATGAGTTACTCTGGTATCCGAATACTTACGATCTCCCCGGGGGCTTGGCCCTGGGCAACCACTCGTCTTCGCCTTCATCGGCGGCGGTGGAACTGTCCGGAAGGAGAGTCCTTCCCTTCTTGGACCCTTCGTCCTCCCTAGTTGGGGCAGCCTTCCTTTTCTTGTCTCCCCCGCCTGGAGGGGGAGCATCTTCTTCTTCCTCCGCGTCTTCAGGGGAGGAGTGTGCCGCAGAGTTATCGGACGATGAGTCCGATAACACCTGGCGCCGGGAACTCTTTCGGGTTCCCTTGGCCTTCTTGGTCTTCTCCGGCACCTTGTAAGGAGCCGGAGTCAGAATCTCCGTCAGGAGAGCGCCCGCAGTATCTTTGGGAAAAGGGGCCAGAAAGTCGATCTGCCCCGACATCTCCACCCAGTCCTGTCAAAGGCATGGAGATTAGACCCCGCACATAATTAAGCTTGGGAACATAAATGTCTTACGGGACGTATTGAACTCACCGAACGCGCTAGGCGCTTTGCACTAAGTCCGCGGTCCTCGGTGAGAGAAGGAGGGACCTCGGCGCCCTTGAACAGCACCTTCCAGACGTCCTTGTGCGTCGTATCAAAGAGCTCGCTCAGAGTCTGGTGCCGGGCCGGGTCGAACTCCCACAAGGTAAAATCCCATTGTTGACACGGGAGGATCCGGCGGATGAGCATAACTTGGACTATGTTGACAAGCTTGAGCTTCTTGCTCGCCATACTCTGGATACATTTCTGGAGTCCATCCAGCTCCACCGACGAACCCCACAACAAGCCCTTCTCTTTCCAAGAAGTGAGCTGTGTAGGAATCCGGATCGAAACTCGGGGGCTGCCACCCATTTGGCGTCGCGTGACTCGGTGATGTAGAACCACGCCGATTGCCATCCCTTTATTGTCTCCACGAAGGAGCCTTCGAGCCATATGACGTTGGGCATCTTGCCCACCATGGCTCCACCGCATTCTGCTTGTTGGCATCGTACCACCTTTGGCTTGATAGAAGGTCTTTAACCACAGGCCGAAGTGGGGCCGGATGCGTAGGAAAGCCTCACACACAAAGATGAACGCTGAAATGTTGAGGATGAAGTTCGGGGCCAGATCATGGAAGTCCAGCCCGTAGTAGAACATGAGACCACGGACGAATGGATGGAGGGGAAACCCTAGTCCGTGGAGGAAGTGGTGAAGGAAAACTACCCTCTCGTGAGGTTTCGGGTAGGGACGATCTGCCCCGCAGCGGGCAGCCGATGCGCGATGTTCGTGGCTAAGTATCCGGCTCCGCGCAGCTTCTTGATGTCTCCCTCCGTGACGGAGGAGACCATCCACCTGCCTCCCGCTCCGGACATGGTTGGAGAAGGTTGAGGTGAGAAGTGTGGACTTGGGCGCTAGAGCTCGAGTGTGCGAAAATGGATGAGCAAGGGAAGAAGAAGGCGTGGATAGAAAGGTGAATCCTTATGCCTTTATATGGGCGAACGAAACTAATCGTCCCCACTTGCCTGGTAAAACTCGCTTATCCCCCAAGCACCGTAATTGATGGCGTGGTTGGGTTACCCACGCCCGTATTGATGAGAATCCCGTAATAAGGGGACACGATCTCTGCTTTGACAAGACATGTCGAAAAACTGCCTCACGTTATGTGCGGGGCTGGTTGAAGGAAACGGTTCGAATAATCACCGGGCCATGACATAACGTCATGCTGCCAAAACAAGCCAGCAGACTAGATCTGCGAAAATATTATTCTCTCTACGGTGGAATGTGGAACTTATTTTGCAGGGTCGGACACTATCCTAGTATTCAAATTCTTCTGTGATGTATTCGGAGAAGGAACCCGCCTTACAATGCCGAAGACAATACTGCGCGCCGGACTCATCGTCATTGAAGCCTGGTTCAGGGGCTACTGAGGGAGTCCTGGATTAGGGGGTCTCCAGACAGCCGGACTATATCCTTTGGCCGGACTGTTAGACTATGAAGATACAAGATTGAAGACTTCGTCTCGTGTCCGGATGGGACTCTACTTGGCGTGGACGGCAAGCTAGGCAATACGGATATGGATATCTCCTCCTTTGTAACCGACCTTGTGTAACCCTAACCTTCTCCGGTGTCTATATAAACCGAAGGGTTTTAGTCCGTAGCACAACAACCACAACATACAATCATACCATAGGCTAGCTTCTAGGGTTTAGCCTCTCCGATCTCGTGGTAGATCTACTCTTGTACTACCCATATCATCAATATTAATCAAGAAGGACGTAGGGTTTTACCTCCATCAAGAGGGCCCGAACCTGGGTAAAACATCGTGTCCCCTGCCTCCTGTTACCATCCGGACTAGACGCACAGTTCGGGACCCCCTACCCGAGATCCGCCGGTTTTGACACCGACACCGGGCATGACCCAGGAAAGTGTGTCCGGCCGGAGTTAATTGAGCATGCTGGGTAAGTTGGTGCACCCCTGTAGGGAAGAAAACATCTATCGATAGTCTGTCCTATGGTAACAGACACTTCGAGTTGTATCCCGACCGATACAACTAGAACTGGATACTTGTGATGAGAAATGGATATGAGAAATGGATAGTATGGCTCTGGGATTGCTTTCTCGCTGGGAGTCGAGAAAGGATCGAGGTTGATAACACTACTACTTTACATTATGTTGATTTGTACTCTCCTAGATGCTTGAAGATGCTAGTCTTCGATAGGCTAGGCTTTCCCCTTCCCTTCTGGCATTTTGCATTTTAGTCCACAGTTACAACCCTTTCCTTTGATACAGATGCATACTTAGTTTAGATCTGATGTAAGTCTTGCGAGTACTTTGGATGAGTACTCACGGTTGCTTTACTACTTCTTTTTTCCCCATACCCGATTGTTGCGACCAGATGACGGATCCCAGGAGCCAGACGACGCCACTGATGACTACTACTACCCGGAGGATGCCTACTACTACGTGAAGACCGCAGACGACTAGGAGTAGTTAGGAGGCTCCCAGGCAGGAGGCCTTGCCTTTTCGATCGTTGTTGCTTTTATGCCAGCCTTCTTAAGGAAATCTTGTCTAACTTATGTCTGTACTCAGATATTGTTGCTTCTACTGACTCTTGTGTATTCAAGCCTATGTATTCGAACCCTCGAGGCCCCTCGCTTGTAATATAAAGCTTGTATTATTTTAATTTGTGTCTAGAGTTGTGTTGTGATATCTTCCCATGAATCCTTGATCTTGATCGTACACATTTGCGTGTATGATTAGTGTACGATTGAATTGAATGCGTCACAGCATATCTTTTGTAGAAATAATTAAACTCTCATGCTTCACTTATAACTATTTAGAGAGTCATCAGGAATTGATCATTCACATGGTTAGTCATAAAATCCTACATAAAAATTGTAGATCGTTGAATATGATAGGTTTGGTTCTTTGCAATAGTTTTGTGATATATAGATGGTGATATTAGAGTCATGCTTGTGAGTAATTGTGGATTGGTAGAAATACTTCTGTTAAGGTTTGTGATTCCCAAAGCATGCATGTATGGGAACCGTTATGTGACGAAGTCGGAGCATGATTTGTTTTTGATTGTCTTCCTTACGAGTGGCAGTTGGGGACAAGCTATGGTATTTTCCTACCAATCTATCCCCCTAGGAGCATGCATGTAGTACTTTGTTTCCATTGCTAATAGATTTTTACAATAAGTATGTGAGTTCTTTCTGACTAATGTTGATTCCATGGATTATACGCACTGTCACCCTTCCATCATTACTTCGGTACCGTGCATTGCCCTTTCTCACCTCGAGAGTTGGTGCAAACTTCGCCGGTGCATCCAAACAACATGATATGATACGCTCTATCACACATAAGCCTCCTTATATCTTTCTCAAAACAGCCACCATACCTACCTATCATGGCATTTCCATAGCCATTCTGAGATATATTGCCATGCAACTTCCATCATATCATCATATACATGACTTGAGCATTCATTGTCATATTGCTTTGCATGGTCGTAAGATAGCTAGCATGATGTTTTCATGGCTTGTCCGTTTTTTGATGTCATTGCTACGCTAGATCATTGCACATCCTGGTACACCGCCGGAGGCATTCATATAGAGTCATATCTTTGTTCTAGTATTGAGTTGTAATATTAGGTTGTAAGTAAATAAAAGTGTGATGATCATCATTATTAGAGCATTGTCCCAGTGAGGAAAGGATGATGGATACTATCATTCCCCCACAAGTCGGGATGAGACTCCGAATGAAAAAAAAAAAGCCAAAAAAGAGAAAACAAAAAATGAGAGAAAAAGAGAGAAGGGTCAATGCTATTATCCTTTTACCACACTTGTTCTTCAAAGTAGCACCATGTTCTTCATAGAGAGAGTCTCCTATGTTGTCACTTTCATATACTAGTAAGAATTTTTTATTATAGAACTTGGCTTGTATATTTCGATGATGGGCTTCCTCAAATGCTTGAGGTTTCATGAGCAAGAAAGTTGGATGCACACCCACTTAGTTTCATTTGTGAGCTTTCATACACTTATAGCTCTAGTGCATCCGTTGCATGGCAATCCCTACTCCTCGAATTGACATCAATCGATGGGCATCTCCATATCCTGTTGATTAGTCGCGTCGATGTGAGACTTTCTTCCTTTTTGTCTTCTCCACACAACCTCCACAATCATATTCTATTCCACCTATAGTGCTATATCCATGGCTCACGCTCATGTATTGCGTGAAAGTTCAAAAGGCTTGCAAACGTTAAAAGTATGAAACAATTGCTTGGCTTGTCATCGGGGTTGTGCATGATCAAATACTTTCTGTGGTGAAGGTGGAGCATAGCCAGACTATATGATTTTGTAGGGATAACTTTCTTTGGCCATGTTATTTTGCGAAGACATGATTGCTTCATTGGTATGCTTGAAGTATTATTGTCTTAATGTCAAATGATAGACTATTGCTTTGAATCACTCATGTCTTAATATTCATGCCATGATTAGATTATATGATCAAGATTATACTAGGTAGCATTCCACATCAAAAATTATCTTTTTATCATTTACCTACTCGAGGACGAGCAGGAATTAAGCTTGGGGATGCTGATATGTCTCCATCATATCTATAAATTTTGATTGTTCCATGTCAATATTCTATAGCTTTTACATACTTTTGGCAACAATTTATATGATTTTCTTGGACTAACATATTGATCCAGTGCCAAGTGCAAGTTCCTGTTTGTTGCATGTTTTTTGTTTCACAAAATATCCATATCAAACGGAGTCCAAACGGGATAAAAACTTACAGATATTTTTTGGAATATATGTGATTTTCGAAAAAATAATCAACATGAGACGACGCCCGAGGAGTCCACAAGGCAGGGGCGCACCCTGGGCCCTTGTGGCCACTCCGTAATGCGATTGGTGCCCTTATTTCGCCGCAAGTAAGTTAATATCCGGATAAAAATCATGTTAAAATTTCAGCCCAATTGGAGTTACGGATCTCTGGGAATTTAAGAAACGGTGAAAGGCCCGAATCGGGGAGCGCAAAAACAGAAGGAAATAGAGAGCTAGATCCAATCTCGGAGGGGCTCTCGCCCGTCGGCCACCATGGAGGCCATGTACCAGAGGGGAAACCCTTCTCCCATCTAGGGGGAAGGTCAAGGAAGAAGGAGAAGGAGGGGCCTCTCTCCCCCTCTCTCCCGGTGGCGCCGGAACGCCGCCGGGGCAATCATCGTGACGACGATCTACACCAACAACTTCGCCGCCGTCATCACCAACTCTCTCCCCCTCTATGAAGTGGTGTAACACCCCTTCTCCCCATTGTAATCTCTACTTGAACATGGCGCACAACGCTATATATTATTTCCTAATGATGTATGGCTATCCTATGATGTTTGAGTAGATCCGTTTTGTCCTGTAGATTCATTGATGATCATGATTGGTTTGAGTTGCATGTTTTATTATTGGTGTTGTCCTATGGTGCTCTCCATGTCGCGCAAGCATGTGGGATCCCCGCTATAGGGTTTGCAATATGTTCATGGTTTGCTTATTGTCTGTGTTGCATGAGTGATAGAAACACAAACACAGATAAGTGGGTTATGGCATATGGGAATAAAGAGGACTTGGTAATTTAATGATATGGTTGGGTTTTACCTTAATGATCTTTAGTAGGTGCGGATGCTTGCTAGAGTTCCAATCATAAGTGCATATGATCCAAGAAGAGAAAGTATGTTAGCTTATGCCTCTCCCTCATATAAAATTGCAATAATGATTACCGGTCAAGTTACCAACTGACTAGTGACAAATAACTTTCTTGTGAAAAAATCTCTCTACTAAAACTAACTTAGTTGTTTCCTTATCTAAACAGCCCCTAGTTTTTATTTACATGCTCTTTATTATCTTACAAACCTGTCCTACAAGACCTACAAAGTACTTCTAGTTTCATACTTGTTCTAGGTAAAGCGAACATTAATGTGCGTAGAGTTGTATCGGTGGTCGATAGAACTTGATGGAATATTGGTTCTACCTTTAGATCCTTGTTGGGTTCGACACTCTTACTTATCGAAAGAGGCTACACCTGATCCCCTATACTTGTGGGTTATCATTTACCGTCAAGTCTCTTTACTCGTTTTGTAATACAAGATCCCATGACTAACTCATTAGGCACATTGCTTGCAAGCTCTTTATGATGTTGTATTACTGAGAGGGCCCATAGATATCTCTCTGTCACACGGAGCGACAAATCCCAGTCTCGATCCATGCCCGCGCAATAGACATCTTCAGAGATACCTGTAGGGTACCTTTGTGATCACCCAGTTACGAAGTGACGTTTGGATACACACTAAGCATTTCTTCAGTGTTAGGGATCTGCACGATTTCATGGTCTAAGGAACAGATACTTGACATGATGAAAGTTGTAGAAAATAACTAAACGATCTGATGATAAGCTTACGATTGGGTCTTGTCCATCACATCATTCTCCTAATGATGTGATCCCGTTATCAAATGACAACTCATGTCTATGGTTAGGAAACCTTAACCATCTTTGATCAACGAGCCAGACTAGAAGAGGCATACTAGGGACACTGTGTAGTTTATGTATTCACACATGTATTTAAGATTCCGATCAATACAATTCTAGCATGAATTATAAACATTTATCATGAATGGGAAATATTATAATAACCAATTTATTATTGCCTCTAGGGCATATTTCCAACAGTCTCCCACATGCACTAGAGTCAATAATCTTGTTCACATCGCCATGTGATTAACACCCAATGAGTTATGGGTTTTGGTCATGTTTTGCTTGTGAGAGAGGATTTATTCAACGCGGCTGCTACATTTAGATCAGTGTGTACTTTGCAAATCTGTATGGCATACTGTAAATGTTGCTATCACGCTCCACTTGGAGCTATCCCAAATGACTGCTCCACTATACGTATCTAGTTTTCCACTCAGGGTCATCTTGATCGCTGTCAAAGCTTGCATCGACGTAACCCTTTATGAAAAACTCTTTATCACCTCCATAACCAATAAACATTTCCTTAATCCTCTTTGGGGACCTAAGGATAATTTTGACCGCGGTCCAGTTATCCACTCCTGGATCACTCTTCTAACCCCTTGCCAGACTCATGGCCAGGCACTCATCAGGTATGGTACACGGCATGGCATAGGGGACGACTTTCATCATTTCTCTTTCTTTTGTTGTGGTCGAGCCTTGAGTCTTACTCAACTTCACACCTTACAATATAGGAAAGAACTCCTTCTTTGACTAATCCATTTTGAACTCCTTCAAAATCTTGTCAAGGTATGTGCTCTACGAAAATCTTATCAGGCGTCTTGATCTATCTCTATAGATATTCATACCCATCATTTCCAATCAACAATATGTCAGCCACATATACTATCAGAAATGCTATAGAGCTCTCACTCACTTTCTTATAAATACAAGTTTCTTCATAAACTTTGTATAAACCCATCAGCTTTGATCACCTCATCAAAGCGTATATTCCAACTCCGAGATGTTTGCACCAGTCCATAGATGGATCGCTGGAGCTTGCATACCTTTTTAGCATCCTTAGAATCCACAAAACCTTTAGGTTGCATCATATACAACTCTTCTTAAGGAAAGCGGTTTTCACATCCATCTGCTAGATTTCATAATTGAAAAATGCAATAATTGCTAACATAATTCTAACAGACTTAAGCATCGTTGCGGGTGAGAAAATCTCATCGTATTCAACTCCTTGAACTTGTCGGAAACCCTTTGTGACAGGTCGAGCTTTATAAATGGTGACATTACCATCACCATCCATACTTTGTGACGAGTCTACGGGTGAGAAAGTATCATCGTAGTCAACTCCTTGAACTTGTCAGAACCCCTTTGCGATAAGTCTACAAGATCCATTTATTCTCAATATCTTGCCGATCATGGTGCAAGTCCACCAAAGTCCATACTTTGTTCTCATACATGGTTCCTATCTCGGATTTCATGGCCTCAAGTGATAAGTCGGAATCTGGGCTCATCATAGCTTCTTCATAGTTAGTAGGTTCGTCGTTGTCCAACAACATTACTTCCAGGACTGGATTACCGTACCACTCTGGTGCGGAACATACCCTGGTCGACCTATGAATTTTAGTAGTAACTTGATCTGAAGTTTCATGATCATCATCATTAGCTTTCTCTTCGGTTGGTGTAGGCATCACGGGAACTGCTTTCTGTGATGTGCTACCTTCCAATTCGAAAGAACGTACAATTACCTCATCAAGTTCTACTTTCCTCCCACGCACTTCTTTCAAGATAAACTCCTTCTCGGAAAAGGACCCATTCTTGGAACCAAAGATCTTGCCTTCGAATCTATGGTACAAGGTATACCAAATGGTCTCTTTAGGGTATTATATGAAGACACACTTCTCCGCTTTGGGTTCGAGCTTATCAGGCTGAAGCCTCTTGACATAAGCGTCGCATCCCCAAACATTAGAAATGACAACTTAATTAGGTATCTTGCCAAACCATAATCCATACTGTGTCGTCTCAACGGATTTAGACGGTGCCCCATTTAAAGTGAATGCGGTTGTCTCTAATGCATAACCCCAAAATGATAGTGGAAAATCTGCAGAAGACATCATAGAACGCGACATATCCAATAAAGTACGATTATGACATTCGGATACACCATTAAGCTGTGGTGTTCTAGGTGGTGTGAGCTGTGAAACAATTTCACATTGTCTTAAATGAGCGCCAAACTCGTAACTCAAATATTCACCTCCACGATCAGATCGTAGAAACTTTATTTTCTTGTTACGATGATTCTCCACTTCACTCTAAAATTCCTTGAACCTTTTCAACTGTTTCAGACTTGTGTTTCATTAAGTAAATATACCCATATCTACTCAAATAATCTCTCAAGGTAAGAAAATAACGATACCCACTGTGTGCTTCAACACTCATCAGACTGCATACATCGGTATGTATTATTTCCAATAAGTCACTAGCCCACTCCATTGTTCCGGAAAATGGGGTTTTTGTCATCCCATAAGGCATGGTTCACATGTCTTGAGTGAATCATAATCAAGAAATTCCAAAAGTCCATCAACATGGAGTTTCTTTTTGTGCTTTACACCAATATGACCAAAGCAGTAGTGCCGCAATTGTGTGGTACTATCATCATTAACTTTGCATCTTTTGTCATCAGTATTATGAATATGTGTATCACCATGATCGAGAGTCAACAAGTAACCACTAACAAAGGATGCATGATCATAAGAGACATTACTCATATAAATATAATAACCATTATTCTCCGACTTAAATGAATAACCTTCTTGTAATAAACAATATCCACATATAATGTTTATGCTCAACGCAAGCACCAAATAACCATTATTTAGGTTTAATACTAATCCAGAAGGTATTATGAGCATGCCGATGGTGATCATATCAACCTTGGAGACACATCCAACACTCATCATCACCTCGCCCTCAGCTAGTCTTCGTTAATCCGCAGCTCCTGCTTTGAGTTACTAATATTAGCAACTGAATCTACAAGCACTAGTGAGGTACACATCAATAACGTGTATATCAAATATACCTTTGTTGACATTGCCAACCCTCTTATCTGCCAAGTGAGGGAGCCCTGGACTAAAGGGTCCTCGGGGCTTCCGGCTTGTTGGACATGGGTCGGACTATTGGTCCATGAAGATACAAGATAGAAGACTTTCTCCCATGTCCGGATAGGACTCTCCTTTGCGTAGATGGCAAGCTAGGCGGGCGGATGTACTATTTCGTTTCTATGTAACCGACTTTGTACAACCCTAGTCCCCTCTGGTGTCTATATAAACCGGAGGGTTTAGTTCATAGGGACAATCATAATCAAATAGGCTAGACTTCTAGGGTTTTAGCCATTACGATCTGGTGGTAGATCAACTCTTGTAACCCCCAATACTCATCAATATTAATCAAGCAGGATGTAGGGTTTTACCTCCATCAAGAGGGCCCGAACCTGGGTAAACATTGTGTCCCCTGTCTCCTGTTACCATCAACCTCAGACGCAAAGTTCGGGACCCCCTACCGGAGATCCACTGGTTTTGACACCGACATTGGTGCTTTCATTGAGAGTTCCGTTGTGCCGTCATCAGAAGGTTTGATGGCTCCATCCATCATCTACAATAACACTGCCAGGGGGATGTCTTTCTCCCTGGCCAGATCTTCGTATTTGGCGGCTTCGCACTGCGGGCCAACTCGCTCGGCCACCTAGAGCAGATCGATAGCTACGCCTCTGGCCGTCAGGTCAGGTTCGGAAGCTTGAACTACGTCGCTGATATCCGCGGAGACTTGATCTTCGACGAATTTGAGCCCATGGTAGCCGCTCCCTGCCATCACGATGAACATGACCTAGATCTGTCGTCGGACTATACCCAAGAGATTGCGCCTGTAAGCACTCTAGCCATAGATCCGGATCACCTTGCGCCATCCGAAGATGGGAGGCTTGACCCCACCACAGAAGCTGCAGACTTAGCGGCGTTGGAGCCGCACACAGACCCCACCTCGAGTGGGCTATGCGTCACCGGACCCCCTGATCCTTCTCCGGTCACTGGCCCCGAACTACGTGCATCCGCGTCTGTCGAGCCTTACCCGGCGATGATCGTCGAACTCAGTTCCGCGGACATCTTCCGGCACTCACCTCTAGGCGACGTGCTAAACTCACTAAAAAAAACCCTCTCTTTAGTAGGGGACTCACAGCCTAATTGTATTCGGTTTGAACTGGGGGATGATGACGGGGAATTTCGCTTCCCGCCCACCTCCCACTTAATAGCCACTATCGAAGATCTAACCGACATGCTCGACTACGACTCCGGAGACATCGACTGTATGGACGACGATTGTAACACCCACGATGCGGCTATATCTCCCACGTGTCGGAGCACGACTTAGAGGCATAACCTCATAGTAGGCAATGTCGCAAGAGGCGTAATCTTTACACATCCCATGTACTGAATAAGAAAGGGATAAAGAGTTGGCTTACAATCGCCACTTCACACAATACATAAATATAGCATTACATCATCCAGATAAAATCAAGGTCCGACTACGGAACCAAAATAAAGAGAACCCCAAATGCATAGGTCCCTATCGCCCCAACTGGGCTCCACTACTGATCAACTGGAAACGAAACAACACAAGGAACACGATCTTCATCGAACTCCCACTTGAGCTTAGCTGCGTCATCTGCACTGGTATCAACGGCACCTGCAACTGGTTTGGGAAGTAATCTGTGAGTCACGGGGACTCAGCAATCTCACACCCGCGAGATCAAGACTATTTAAGCTTATGGGTAGGAAAAGGTAGTGAGGTGGAGCTGCAGCAAGCACTAGCATATATGGTGGCTAACTTACGCAAATGAGAGCGAGAAGAGAAGCAAAGCACGGTCGTGAACTAGAAGTGATCAAGAAGTGATCCTGAAACTACTTACGTTCAAGCATAACACAAGAACCGTGTTCACTTCCCAGACTCCGCCGGAAAGACACCATCATGGCTACACATGCAGTTGATGCATTTTAATTAAGTGAAGTGTCAAGTTTTCTACAACCGGACATTAACAAATTCCCATCTGCCCATAACGGCGGGCACGACTTTCGAAAGTTCAAAACCCTGCAGGGGTGTCCCAACTTAGCCCATCACAAGCTCTTACGGTCAACGAAGGATATTCCTTCTCCCAGGAAGACCCGATCAGACTCGGAATCCCGGTTACAAGACATTTCGACAATGGTAAAACAAGACCAGCAAAGCCGCCCGAATGTGCCGACAAATCCCGATAGGAGCTGCACATATCTCGTTCTCAGGGCACACCGGATTGTCCAAACTTCCGGTAGGCCAACCCAGAGTTGCCCCTGGTGGCCATCGGCGGCAGACAGGTTGGACCAACACTCAGAGGAGCACTGGCCCGGGGGGGTTAAATTAAAGATGACCCTCGGGCTCCGGAAACCCAAGGGAAAAAAGGCTAGGTGGCAAATGGTAAAACCAAGGTTGCGCCTTGCTGGAGGAGTTTTATTCATGGCAAACTTTCAAGGGGTTCCCATTATAACCCAACCGCGTAAGGAATGCAAAATCAAGGAACATAACACCGGTATGACGGAAACTATGGCGGCAAGAGTGGAACAAAACACCAGGCATAATGCCGAGCCATCCACCCTTTACCAAATATATAGATGCATTAATATAAACAAGAGATATTGTGATATCCCAACATATCCATGTTCAAACATGGAAGAAACTTCAACTTCACCTGCAACTAACAACGCTATAAGAGGGGCTGGGCAAAGCGGTAACATAGCCAAACAACGGTTTTCTAGGAAAGGTGGGTTAGAGGCTTGACATGGCAATATGGGAGGAATGATATATCAAGTGGTAGGTTTCACGGCATAGCAATAGATCGAGCAACTAGCAAGCAAAGATAGAAGTGATTTCGAGGGTATGGTCATCTTGCCTGAGATCCCGCAAGGAAGAAGAACGAGTCCATGAAGAATTCGAACGGACGTAGTCGAATGAATCCTCACAAACGCGACGTTATAGGAACTAACCCGAAGAAGCAATACTGGAAAGAAGCAAACAACATAGTAAACAACCATCACATGAACATGGCATGATGCACAACCAAGTATGATGCATGTCTGGTTTAATGAGGCATGGCATGGCAAAGTGCACAAACAACACTACAAGTTAAGTGGAGCTCAATATGCATCGGGATGCATATTGACAAAACACCACATTCCATTATTTAGTTCAATCTTGTTATGTACCCAACAATATTAAATGTTCTTAACATGGCAAGGGGTGAAGCAAATGAAAACTACCTATCTAGGCAAGTTTAAATGAGGCCGGAACAACAAGCATCAAGTCCGGAAAAAATCCTCATGAGCGTATTATAGATTTGGTACTGTTCTGCCCTAAATACAATTTTAGAGTTATTAAACATGGAAAGTAATGACACCATGTCAAACTAGGCATTTTTCTACCCCATTTACATATAAAGTTTATTAAATTTGGTGTTGTGGTTATTAAGTTATGAATTAAATCATTTTATCAAGGCAATAGGCAAAATAAACACAAACAACATTTTAGACATTTTAAACATGATTGAAAGTTGGATATTATAATTCTAGATGAAAATCTAAGCATTTTTCATATATAAGGTTTTTACATATGCTGCATAGATTGTGAGTTATTAAATGCATGGAGTCTAGGGGGTTCTCTGCAAATCTGTCAAACACTGGAAAAATTAGCTAAATTCGTCCCGAGGAAAAATAATACTATATGGGCCAAATCTTGTTGGCCCAACAGCAAGAGGGGATCTGGAGGGGCTGCTCACATCGGGCCTTGGCCAGCTGATGGAGAAGGGAGGCCTGCAAGGGCGTGCAGCTGGGCCTCGGGATCTGACTGGAGAGGCCTGGGCCTCAGCGCCCTGCTGGGCCGTGACGAGGCGCAAGGCGAGGTCGGCCTAGGCACTCGATCGGGAAACACCAGCGGCTGGTCCACGTGCAGGGGCGCCCGTACGGGCGGATCGAGCAAGCAGCAGCGCTGTTCGTCCTCCTTGGTCGAGGCCGAGGCGAAACAGGGGATGACGGGAGGGCTTGAGTGGAGGAAGGAGGTCCGGCGGGGCCGCGGGTCTTGGCGCACGGAGGAGGTGCTGGACGAGCCGGGAACGACGTGGGGGAAGGGGACGCAGTGCTGGTGCAGGGCACGGCCTGGTGGCGCTGGTTGCCGGCGGCGGTGGCGCAAGGGGACGATGATGAGTGCTCCTGCTCGGGGCCTCAAGCAACTACACGATCCATTCGGGATCGAGGGAAGATGTGGCTTGCGCTGGTTGGTGGGCTGGATCAGGAGGGGATCCCGATGGGGATGTGGGAGATGAGTGTGGCGGCGGCGGCAGGGACAAGTCCCTAGATTTTAGGGTTTGCCCAAAATAGGCTATTGGTTGATCTATAAATAGCAAAAGGGCTAAGTTTAGGGTCATTTGGACCCTCCGATCTTAATCGGACGGTCTCGGATAAATAGGCTAGGGAGATCAAATAAGAAAACGGAGACGTTTTGTAGATGTTTGGGGATGATCCGGACACAACGGTAGCGACAGTCCGAGTCGGGTTCGGGACAGCTTTCGGACGCACGCATGAAGAGAGCCACGGGCTGACGAGAGATCTTAGGTTGTGTGGCGGTAGGTAGTGAACTGTGTAGACGGTCTAGAGAGGAAAGAGAGGGAAAGCCGGCAACAGTTTTCAGAGACCGAAAATGTCCGACGATACACCGACTATAATGTCGCTATAGTTATCCGTTGGGGCGTCAAACGGACTCCGAATGCGATGAAATTGGTAGGCGGCCTACTAATAATAAAACAACACCGCACGCCAACTTTCAACCCATTCCGAGAACATTTTCCGGCCAATTATAAAATAATATTTCGGACATGCCGCGAGCGTGTGCAAGTGTGGTTGGGCTCAGAACAGACAACGGACGGAACTGGGGGAACCCGGACGGATGCAAGTTTTCAAAACATGATAGTGCAATGCACATGATGACATGACAAAGATGCAACACGCAAACGAATGACAAGGCAACAACAGCGAATAACTGGAAGACACCTGGTGCATCGGTCTCGGGGCGTCACAACACTCCACCACTACGAGAGGATCTCGTCCCGAGAACTAGGATGGCACCGGGGAAAACGGAAGAGGAAGGGGAAAAGGTAAAACTAAGTTGCTTCTTCGAAAAATGAGTGAAACCAAAGGAACCTTGAGAGTTTGAAGAAATTGAAAGAAAGAAAACAACGAAGATGAACAAATTTGAAAACACTATATTAGAAAAGAGGAACAAGGAACATTACTAGAACCTTGTAGGTTGAAAGACATAAGAAAAGGGATGCAATGGACAAGAAGTACATGCAAGCACTCCGGTAGAACGAGATTTACAAGGAACAATAAGGATCAAATACGACAAGACTCCGGTTGAAAATGGAAGGTATAGAATATGAGCTTGGCAAAAAGGAAGGCACTTGGATGAGACTCCGGTTAGAAAAGGAATGATAGACACAACACTCTAGTTAAAACAAGATAGAGAAGGAATAAGAATGATATCATTTGGACAACACTCTGACTGTAATTGGAAGGAATTGAACATGATCTTGACAAACAAGATGATGGGTTGATGAGAGCAACAACACAATGCCTCCAAAACAAACGAAAGAATGGAATTAAAGGAATGGAGTAGAAAACAACATCTTCTACCTCAAATGAGCTTGCAAAGGCATCCTTAGGAGAAGGGTCGAATGGAGATGTTGGAAAACCTACAACGAAAAGAGTAAGTTTGTTGTGGGCTTATGGAAAACATCTTGAAACTATGAGGTGAAATTCTGCCACTAACGAAAACAATAGATTGGATTGATGTCAACAAGGAGACGAGAAGCTTATTTCACGGGGAGGATAAATGAAGAACTTGGGTTATTTATAAGCACCATAAATAGCAAGAATCCTTAGGGAAAGCTTTAGGTGAAATATAACCCAGGATAACTCCACTGAAGAGATTAATGGATTTAAACTACCTCATTCTTGATAAATTTTGAATCATGAAACACGAAGGGAAATTATCAAGAATGACATAACACCACCTCAGAATATAAGATAGGAAGAACTGCACTCCAGATTGCAAGATGAAGAAAACTTGAGCTCCTCTAAAAATAATCTCAATGAGCACTTCGAGAAGGAATTAAATCCTTGATGAACCATCATGTAGAACCTCCATGAAGAACTCTGATAATAAAAGAATGATTAAAAAGAAGTGAAGGATGAAAAGAATAAGATTGAAGCCTTGCAATGATTTAGATGGATCTTTGTGATGATGAGAGCTTCGAACTCTCGGAAAAGAAAAGATGAACCAATAGAAATCAAGAATTTTGATGAAGCTCCGGAATAAGGAATTAATCACTTGGATGAAACTAAAATAAGAATTACATTATGCTTATCCATCATCAATTAAATTGATGACAATCAACGGATTTGGCATACTACTTATTCTCGTTGAAAGGATTAAGATAGATATAGCGCAAACTTGAGAAGGTCTTCAACGAACCACCGGTAGGATTGAAACAACGAATGAATTGATATGATAACCAAGGAAGAGAATGTTGAACGAACCACCGTAAGAATTTAAAATGAACGAAGTAAAGGGGTGAATCACCGGTAAGAATTAGAGAACGAATGAAGATACTTGAGAGGATTTAGATACATGAGACTGAATAGATCACGAGCTGATTAGGGAATACTTGAATGATGCACCGGTAAGATTTGGAGAACAATAGCTGAAAGCTGGAATGAATAAACCCGAAATGATGGCCTCCGGAGAATCAAACTGAAAGGACTCCTGAATTACCCCGAATGGGTGAAAAGAATTTTCACAATCGAAATCAATGATGAGGGGATGGCATCACGCTTGAACTGAGAATCCTCAAGAGAAGGCATAAGATTTAGAGGAAACACTTATTCAGTCTTCAAATCAGAGAATGACGACGAGAAACACCATCAAGAATTGTTGAGGCACTCTGGAATGAAAATTAGAAAGCTTGAACCAATGATGAAAAGAATGTGAAAGATCTTGGGGAAAGACATTTGACTGATGATGATTCATTCTTACGTCAAACTTCGAAAAGAATTTAGGATAGCTCCAGAAAGATTAGAAGAGTCAGGTAAGATCCTGGGAAAATACATGTGGGTTAGGGCCCACTCAAAAGAAACACCATTGAAATGATTTGAAAGAGAGATTGCACCGGTTGAATTAAAATAGATTGAATGAGATAGCAATCTCAAAATAGCTTGAACGGATTGAGAATGGAAACGAATCTTCTGAGATATCTACAACACTCTGGAACAATTGGAAAGCATGCGGGGAATGATTATGAGGTGCACCGGCATGGGAAAGCATTTGGAACGAGGAAAAAGATATGATCAACAAAGGTTGAATTGAATCCACCGGAGAAGAAAAGAATGGAGAATGATGAACTTGAAGCTCAGTTAGTATCTTCATGAGAAAACACCGGGTAAGAATATTGACGGAAAAGAATGGAGAGACTTCACATCAATAAGATGGATACTTGATTAAGAAATCTGAGTCCTTGAAGAAAAAGAGTGGGCGGGCGGGAAAACATGGACAACTTGGGGGCGGATGAAACGAACAACGTTGGGAAAACCAAGAGGTGATCTTGCGGATGTTGAAATGATCGGATCCACTTGAATAGAAGCACATCGGTTGGAAAGAATTGACATGACAATCTTGATGATCACGAAGGATTAGCATCCACATAGAAATATGAGAACACCGCTTAGGCAAAGTATGGAATCCACATTTGACTTCGAAGCAACTCGAATACCAGAACTCAAAACAAAACAAAAGATTGGCTTGCAGAATAAGCCAGAAACAAACATATGATAGACCCCTTGTCGTATCATGTGTCTGTTGGAAAGATATCCTACGAGCTACTTGAATTCCCACTTATAAACTCCTGAAACTTTCTGGTTATGCAATCAGGTGTTGAGGATACAGGGGAAGCATAATATCTCACCCAAAACTAGCAACTCCTACATCCAGCTATATCCATCCTTTAACATATAACCAAGAAACCTTCGGAAATCATGTACCTCAACCTTCGAAAAGCATCCGTTATACGAGTTATGGAAATACTCCCGAACTCCCGCCATAGTATTGGGTTGCGTCGAGGTTATCTCACCAACAACTGCATAAAAGAGATTTTCGATGTCGGTGAACTGAGGTATTCCAGAACTGCAACGATAAAATTGTGATGAAAACACCTCGGAGCTCAACTCCCCGGGACACTCCCACAACCCCTAAATGTCAAGAGGCACCAAGAACAATGTTCTCGTCACAAAACCATCGGAACGATTCCAAGATACCCGCATAATCCTAAAAAAAATTTGTGAAATTTTAAGGAGAGAAGAGTCAAAATTCTACATCAGGAGGCCTCACCAGAGTGACGAGGGGACTGAGGAGTAAAAAGAATCCTACTCTCTGATATATATAATCCTAAGACTCAAACATTTTGTGCTAGACTCAACAACGTCGGCGATTCGATCAAGCAGGGGGGCTCCTAAGTCGGGGAAGGATCTGATTACCAACTTGTAACACCCATGATGCGGCTATATCTCCCACGTGTCGGAGCACGACTTAGAGGCATAACCGCATAGTAGGCATGTAGCAAGAGGGGTAATCTTTACACATCCCATGTACTGAATAAGAAAGGGATAAAGAGTTGGCTTACAATCGCCACTTCACACAATACATAAATATAGCATTACATCATCCAGATAATATCAAGGTCCGACTATGGAACCACAATAAAGACAACCCAAAATGCATAGGTCTCGATCGCCCCAACTAGGCTCCACTACTGATCAACTGGAAACGAAACCACACAACAAACTCCCACTTGAGCTCAGCTGCATCATCTGTACTGGTATCAACGGCACCTGCAACTGGTTTTGGAAGTAATCTGTGAGTCACGGGGACTCAGCAATCTCACACCCGCGAGATCAAGACTATTTAAGCTTATGGGTAGGAACAGGTAGTGAGGTGGAGCTGCAGCAAGCACTAGCATATATGGTGGCTAACTTACGCATGATGAGAGCGAGAAGAGAAGCAAAGCACGGTCGTGAACTAGAAGTGATCAAGAAGTGATCCTGAAACTACTTATGTTCAAGCATAACACAAGAACCGTGTTCACTTCCCGGACTCCGCCGAAAAGAGACCATCACGGCTACACACGCGGTTGATGCATTTTAATTAAATTAAGTGTCAAGTTTTCTACAACCGGACATTAACAAATTCCCATCTGCCCATAACCGCGGGCACGACTTTTGAAAGTTCAAAACCCTGTGGGGTGTCCCAACTTAGCCCATCACAAGCTCTCACGGTCAATGAAGGATATTCCTTCTCCCAGGAAGACCCGATCAGACTCAGAATCCCGGTTACAAGACATTTCGACAATGGCAAAACAAGACCAGCAAAGCTGCCCGAATGTGCCGACAAATCCCGATAGGAGCTGCACATATCTCGTTCTCAGGGCACACCGGATTGTCCAAACTTCCGGTGGGCCAACCCAGAGTTGCCCCTAGTGGCCACCGGCGGCTGACAGGTTGGACCAACACTCAGAGGAGCACTGGCCCGGGGGGTTAAATTAAAGATGACCCTCGGGCTTTGGAAACCCAAGGGAAAAAAGGCTAGGTGGCAAATGGTAAAACAAAGGTTAGGCCTTGCTGGAGGAGTTTTATTCAAGGCGAACTGTCAATGGTTTCCCATTATAACCCAACCGCGTAAGGAACGCAAAATCAAGGAACATAACACCGGTATGACGGAAACTAGGGCGGCAAGAGTGGAACAAAACACCAGGCATAAGGCCGAGCCTTCCATCCTTTACCAAGTTTATAGATGCATTAATATAAACAAGAGATAGTGTGATATCCCAACATATCCGTGTTCCAACATGGAACAAACTTCATCTTCACCTACAACTAACAACGCTATAAGAGGGGCTGGGCAAAGCGGTAACATAGCCAAACAACGGTTTGCTAGGAAAGGTGGGTTAGAGGCTTGACATGGCAATATGGGAGGCATGATATAGCAAGTGGTAGATATCGCGGCATAGCAATAGATCGAGAATCTAGCAAGCAAAGAGAGAAGTGATTTCGAGGGTACGGTCATCTTGCCTGAGATCCCGCAAGGAAGAAGAACGAGTCCATGAAGAAGACAAATGGACGTAGTCGAATGAATCGTCACAAACGCGACGTTATAGGAACTAACCTGAAGAAGCAATACCGGAAAGAAGCAAACAACATAGTAAACAACCATCACATGAACATGGCATGATGCACAACCAAATATGACGCATGTCCGGTTTTATGAGGCATGGCATGGCAAAGTGCGCAAACAACACTACAAGTTAAGTGGAGCCCAATATGCATCAGGATGCATATTGAAAAAACACCACATTCCATTATTTAGTTCGATCTCGTTATGTACCCAACAATATTAAATATTCTTAACATGGCAAGGGTTGAAGCAAATGAAAACTACCTATCTAGGCAAGTTTAAATGAGGCCGGAACAACAAGCAACAAGTCCGGAAAAAATCCTCATGAGCATATTATAGATTTGGTACTGTTCTGCCCTAAACACAATTTTAGAGTTATTAAACATGCAAAGTAATGACACCATGTCAAACTAGGCATTTTTCTACCCCATTTACATATAAAGTTTATTAAATTTGGAGCTACAGTTATTAAGTTATGAATTAAATCATTTTATCATGGCAATAGGCAAAATAAACACAAACAACATTTTAGACATTTTAAACATGATTGAAAGTTGGATATTATAATTCTAGATGAAAATCTAAGCATTTTTCATATATAAGGTTTTTACATATGTTGCATAGATTGTGAGTTATTAAATGCATGGACTCTAGGGGGTTCTCCGCAAATCTGTCAAACTCTGGAAAAATTAGCTAAATTCGTCCTGAGGAAAAAAACACTATATGGGCCAAATCTTGTTGGCCCAACAGGAAGAGGTGATCTGGAGGGGCTCCTCACATCGGGCCTTGGCCCAGCTGGTGGAGAGGGGAGGCGTACAGGGGCGTGCAGCTGGGCTTCGGGATCTGACTAGAGAGGCCTGGGCCTCAGCGCCCTGCTGGGCCGCGACGAGGCAGAAGGCAAGGTCGGCCTAGGCACTCGATCGGGAAACACCATCGATTGTTCAACGCGCAGGGGCGCGCGTACGGGCGGATCGAGCAAGCAGCGGCGCTGTTCGTCCTCCTTGGTCAAGGCCGAGGCGAAACAGGGGATGACGGGAGGGCTTGAGCGGAGGAAGGAGGTCCGCCGGGGGCGCGGGTCTTAGCGCACGGAGGAGGTCCTGGACGAGCCGAGAACGACTTGGGGGAAGGGGACGCAGTGCTGGTGCAGGAGCTCCAGCGGCTTGATCCCGGCGAAGTCCGGCAGCGACGGCGAGGCCTTGAGGTGGAGCAGAGGTGTGGTCTTTGTGCGGGCCAGCAAGGTAGCAGGGAGGTTGGAGACGTCGGATCCGAGGCCGGGGCCGGAGGAACTTGATCCCGGCGATGGCGGAGCTTTCGCAGGCGGCCATGGCATATCCCACTCGTTCCCTGTGAAGAGACAGAGAGGGTGAGGCTAGAGAGGTGAGAGATCTCGGGAGAGCGGCACGGGGAGGAAGGGAGCAGGGCACGACCTGTTGGCGCTGGTTGCCTGCGGCGGTGGCGCGAGGGGACGAGGTCGAGCGCTCCTGCTCGGGGCCTCGAGCAGCTACACGATCCATTCGGGATCAAGGGAAAAAGTGGCTTGCGCTGGTTGGTAGGCTGGATCGGGGGGGGTCTCGATGGGGATGTGGGAGAGGAGTGCGGCGGCGGCGGCAGGGACAAGTCCCTAGATTTTAGGGTTTGCCCAAAATAGGCTATTGGTTGATATATAAATAGCAAAAGGGCTAAGTTTAGGGGCATTTGGACCCTTCGATCTTAATCGGACGGTCTCGGATAAATAGGCTAGGGAGATCAAATAAGAAAACAGAGACGTTTTGTAGATGTTTGGGGATGATCCGGACACAACGGTAGCGATAGTCCGAGTCGGGTTCGGGACAGCTTTCGGACGCGCGCGCGAGGAGAGTCGTGGGCTGACGAGAGAGCTTAGGTTGCCTGGAGGTAGGTAGTGAACTGTGTAGACGCTCTAGAGAGGAAAGAGTGGGAAAGCCCGGCAACAGTTTTCGGAGACCGAAAACGTCCGACGATTGACCGACTATAATGTCGCTATAGTTATCCGTTGGGGCGTCAAACGGACTCTGAATGCGACGAAACTTGGCAGGCGGCCTACTAACAACAAAACAACACCACAAGCCAACTTTCATCCCATTCCGAGAACATTTTCCGGCCACTTATAAAATAATATTTCGGACATGCCGCGGGCGCGTGCAAGTGTGGTTGGGCTCAGAACGGACAACGGACGGAACTGGGGGAACCCGGACGGATGCAAGTTTCAAAAACATGATGATGCAATGCACATGATGACATGACAAAGATGCAACATGCAAACGAATGACAAGGCAACAACAGCGAATAACTGGAAGACACCTGGCGCATCAGCCTCAGGGCGTCACAACGATGCCAAAGAGGAGCAAGCCCAAAACCCGCGATTTACCGGGAACTGGACGGCCACTTCCTCCTACGACATGTACATGGTGGATACACCCGAAGAAGTTAACGGTGATGACAAAGAAGACCCAGCAGAAGATAAAACCCCTGCGATACAGCTAAAGCGCCGACGACAGCGGCGCCGCTCTAAGCCACGCCATGAAAAAGACAACAATAGTGGCACAGGAGAAAACAATACTCTAGATGATGTCGGAGACAATGAAGACCCCATTGAGCCAGCTTCCGAACAGGCCAAACGAGAAGATGGGCGAGTCAGCCCTGATGAACAGGCCGTGCACAAAGACTCGAAGGACAGTAATTACCTTCCACTCTCCAAGGATGAGGCGAGCCTCGGCACCGAGGATTTAATCGTGCCTGAGGAGCATCTTGAGCAGGAGCGCTTCAAGCGCCGGCTGATAGCCACTACAAGGAGCCTGAAAAAGAAGCAGCAACAACTTCAAGCTAATCAAGATCTGCTCAATGATAGATGGACTAACGTCCTGGAAGCTGAGGAATACGGCGTCAAGCAACCACTCAAAAGTAACCCAAAACGCAAATTACTACCTCAATTCGATGATGAGGCGTGGGAGCCTGTGCCATCAGCGCACATTGCGGCTGACCGACCACCACGTGGTCGGGACAAAGCGACAACCCAAGCCGAACACCAGCCCGCACTACCTTGCTGTCAAGGCAGAGACAAAACTACTCAAGGATACATGTATGATCTCTGGCATGGCCTGAAGAATAAAGCAGGCCCTGCCAGATCGATCTACGGATCACGGGGGCGTGGCTTGACGCGCGACGACGGCTATCAAGCCGAACACGGCAAGAAGAATTATGTCTAAGCCAAAAAGCGCAGACGGACTCCATCTGAACTGCGCCGCGACCTGGCCCGATGTAGAGGAGCCGCACACCCCCTCTGCTTCACTGATGAAGTAATGGAACATGAATTCCCAGATGGGTTCAAACCCGTGAATATCGAATCATATGATGGAACCTCAGATCCTGCGGTATGGATTGAAGACTTTATTCTCCATATTCACATGGCCCACGGTGATGATCTTCATGCCATCAAATACCTCCCCCTAAAGCTCAAGGGGCCAGCCCGACACTGGCTGAACAACCTGCTTGAAAACTCTATTGGCAGCTGGGAGGACTTGGAAGAAGCCTTCCTTGACAACTTCCAAGGTACATACATTCGTCCTCCGGATGCCGACGACTTAAGTCACATAATCCAACAGCCCGGAGATTCAGCCAGGAAGTTCTGGGCTAGATTCTTAACCAAAAAGAACCAGATTGTCGACTGTCCGAATGCCCAAGCCCTAGCGGCATTTAAACATAGCATCCAGGACGAATGGCTCGCCCGACACCTCGCCCAAGAAAAGCCGAAGTCCATGGCAGCCCTCACGACACTCATGACCCGCTTTTGCGTGGGTGAAGATAGCTGGCCAGCCCATAGTAATAACAATACAAGCGAAACTGGCACTTCGGAAGCCAGAAATAGCAACGGCAAGCCCCAACGCAACAGACATAAGCGTTGAAGCAACGGTGATAATATCGATGACATGGCGGTCAACGCCGGATTAAGTGGCTCCAAGTCCGGGCAGCGGAAGAAGCCATATAAAAGAAACAATTAGGGCCCTTCCAGCCTGGACCGCATACTCGATTGCCCATGCAGATCCATGGCACCCCTGATAAACCAGCCAATCATACCCACAGGAGTTGTTGGGTCTTCAACCAGCTCGGCAAGTTAAATGTCGAATACAAGGAGAAGGGGTCGCAAAGCGAGAACGACGACGAGGATCCCCGTCCATCAAAGACAGGGGGACAGAAGAAGTTTCCCCCTCAAATCAAAATGGTGGATATGATATACGCCACCCATATGCCCAAGAGGGAGCACAAACGTGAGCCCAGGGACATCTATGCGATAGAGCCAGTCGCCCCAAAATACAACCCATGGTCGTCATGCCCGATCACTTTCGATCGTAGGGATCATCCTACCAGTATCCGTCATGGCGGGTCAGCCACACTGGTCCTCGACCCAATAATTGATGGATTTCACCTCAGATGAGTCCTCGTGGACGGTGGCAGCAGCCTCAACCTGCTTTACCAGGATACAGTGAGCAAAATGGGCATCGATCCATCAAGGATCAAGCCCACCAAAACTACCTTTAAAGGAGTTATACCAGGTGTAGAGGCCCACTGCTCGGGCTCAATTACATTGGAGGTTGTCTTTGGATCTCTGTACAACTTCTGAAGCAAGGAGTTAATCTTCGATATCGTCCCCTTCCACAGTGGCTATCACACACTGCTCGGACGAACTGCATTTGCCCGATTCAATGCGGTGCTGCACTATGCTTATCTCAAGCTCAAGATGCCTGGACCACGCGGTGTCATAACAGCCAATGGAAATACAGAGCGCTCCGTCCGTACCGAGGAGCACACCGCTGCCTTGGCAGCAGAAGTACAGAGCGGCCTCCACAAGCAGAACCTTAACTCGGCAGCCATACTCCCGAAGACTGTCAAACGAGTTCGGCCAACCATGTGCCAGGACAGCCCAGCTCATCAAGAGCTCAACTAGCAATTCGGCCTCCGTCCCAAGTGGCGGCGTTCGCGCCGCGCGTACATAACTACACACTCAAAATACCATGGGCATAGACGGAGGCATAACTAGATTGTGATCCATAATAAGGCTCAACCTCCCCTGGACACACATACTTTCACTTTTTCTTTTTTCCTCTTCAGGTTTCCTTTCCGCAGGCCCCTCTCGCCGGCCTCGTAATCGGTCCTTTCAAAGGGCAGACACACCAAGGTGGCAAGTAGCACAGACGTGCGGGGGAATCTCTTGATGTCCTTTTTGCGATCACTATACCTATTTTAAGGAACCATACGCAGCTCCCCCTTGGTCTTGGCATGTTAAATAGCCACTGTTGCTTCTCGCACTTTTTGTTCAAGTATGCTCTGACATATTAATTAAAATTATAATGGAAACAGTTGGTGGCCCAACATATGTGGCACTAGCTTCTTCTTTATTTTTTATTTTCGCTATTTTAATTTGCATCCGTACACCTTGGTACGCCATAATCCGCCAGGGGCTTTATTGCGCCCCACACTATGGCAACAAGTCCGAACACTTTTACAGTATAGTTTGGCACCCTAAATTTAGCATTATATGCATTGGCTCCGAATCATGTCTTTGGTCAATAGTTGGGTTGCCCGGCTCCTGTGCTTAATTACTACCTTACGTTCTGCTATATCGGCTACGGTAATAAATGGAGAACTACTGCGATTGTGTCCTGGTTTATCCGCATGAGCACCTCAGTAGAGAAAGTCGAAAATTGACTGTCATGATGTGGCGTGAGCCAGTCAGCTCTTCAGAGGTTTCAAATCTTTAGCGATTTTACCCGGATTATGCGACGAATCTGTTCTTATCCGATCAGGTGTTTACAACACCCCGGTCTGGATACTAGGGGCTGCGCCTACATTTTCATTGTCAAACTCCTATGGCTAAGTGAGGGTAATAAAGCCACATAGTCCGATTGCCTCGTGCGTTGCGCTAAACACCTACTTTCAGGACCAGACTCTTGGATAAAGAGTGTTTAGATTCATCCCGAACACCCCCGTACTACCTACGTGGGGGCTGAAGCCGATGAATGACCAACCCTCAGACTCGATGAAACGGTCGCACAGGAGGTAAAACTTTAAATAAACAAACAAACAACAACGCATTATATTACATATCAAGACTTGTTTTCATTATACACGACGGGATTACATGAATGTATTCATTCAAAAATAATGTCCTTAGCACATTGCTCCACCACAATGCGTGATCCCTTCAGAACATCTTCAAAATACCGCTCGGGCATGCGGTGCTCCTTGCCCGCGGGCAGTCCTTCGGTCACGAGCTTGACGACGTCCATCTTCGCCTATTATATCTTGACACCGGCGAAGGTCAGCCGTGCACCTTCTATGCAGATCGACTGCTTGATGGCGTCAAGCCGAGGACAGGCATTCACCAGCCGCTTCACGAGGTCGAAGTAGCTAACGGGTATAGCTTATGCAGGCCACAGCCGGATTATTAAATCCTTCATGGCCAGTTCGGCCACCCTATGCAGCTCGACCAGCTGCTTCAGCTGGTCGCTAAAAGCCACCAGATGTTCTGGCGCAATATATTGCGACCAGAAAAGCTTCTCCGTTGAGCTCCCCTCTTCGGCTTGGAAGAATGCCGCAGCGTCAGAAACACTGCGGGGCAGATCCGCAAACGCCCCTGGGGAACTCCAAATCCGGGTTAGCATGAGATATCTCTTCTTCACATACTTGCTCTGCATAATAAAAGCCTTACCCGCCGCAATTTTCTTGGCCTCCTGGATTTTCTAGAGGGTGCCCTGGGCTTCGACCCAGGCCTCTTGTGCACTTCGATGAGCCTGGGAAAGTTCGGACTCTTGGTCCGCATTCTTGCGCTCCAAGGCCTCGCACTTCTTCATGGCATCATGCAGCTCCTGCTGGACCTCGCCGACCATGGCCTCGTGCTTTTCGCGGGTGGCCTGCTCGTCTGTCGCTCTCTTCTAGGCTTCGGTCAGTGCTGCCTTGAGGGTTTCCACCTCGGACGCCGCCCCTACAAATTATCACACGATCAATACAAGCAATTCATATCTTGCTATATTTGAAAAGGTCGTTACATACCCTGCTTGTCGCACGACCGAGCTCTTCCTCGGTCTGCTCCAGCCTTTGCTTCAGTCCAGGGACTTCGGCAGCATGAGAAGTCGTGGCTAGCAGCGGTGCCTGCTTATTCACAAAGGCATATATAATTAGTCTCATGTGACAAACTATTTGATCCTTTGTTCGGCTTTTCTTTCCGAACACCGGACAGAGTCTCAGGGGCTACTGTCTATACTCTAACTTTCTTTTCACATAAATGCAGCGCTTACCACAAAGCCTATTAGAAGGCTCGTGCAGGCTTCGATCAGTCCGCTTTTCCCAGAGTGAATCTTCTCAATCACTGCACCCGTAAGGGTACGGTGTTCCTCAACGATGGAAGAGCTTCGTAGCGCTTCCAGTAGAGTATCTGGCACCTCTGGTTGGACAGAGGTCACCGGCGGAATGGGCACACCTCCTTCTGATGAAGGGCTGCTTGCCGGATTCCGAAGCCGTATAGGTCTCCGGGACCGTATTTGGTTGGGGGCCAAATTCGACATGGCCCCCATCGCCAGTCTCCATGGGAATTTGCTCCACCATGTGTTCGGTGGCCGAGGTCTCGCCCTCGGGCGCCGTCCTGACGGCCTCCTACGTCTCTCCCTGCCCGGGGGTCCTTCGGGACAACACCTTGGTGTCGTCCATGGCCCTGGGAGATGAGGTCGTCAGAGGGGACCCGCTGCCCATCACCTTCGGGTCCAGCGAGTTCCCCGAAGACGAGGATCGCTCAAGGACGAAACGAGTCGGACTGCAAATACATGATTTGACGTGTTACAATTATGAAGTAAAAGAGGCGGATATATGAATACGTCAGGCTCTTCGGATACTCGTGGTTCGGCTAGGGGCTTATCTCGAGGGCACCGCTCTGGGCTGCTATCGACGTCTCACGCGGAGCTATCTGCGAGGGAAGCCTTTCCCTTCTTGGACGCCTTCGCTTCCATATCTATGGAGGTCGTCCTCTTCCTTCCCCCCTCAGGGAGGGGAAATTGCTCTCTTCCTCCTCTTCCTCCTCCTCGTCGTCTTCGCCATGTCCGAAGTACCCTTGGGACGGAGGCCACCTCTGGTCCCCTTGGCCTTCTTCTTGGCCTTCTTCTCCAGAGCCTTGTAGGGCACCGGAACCAGCATCTTCGTGAGACACGGGATGGCTGGATCCTTGGGCAGCGGAGCCGGACACTGAATCTGCTCCGCCTTCTTCGTCCAAGCCTGAAAGAACAAATGGTAAAGTTCAGACACCCTCCTTGAATAAGCAAGTAAGGAATACAACTTGAAACAACGGAAAACTTACCAAACTGGCGGGATGAGCCAGGTAATGCCCACGATCCTCAGTGGTCTTCGGCCACATCTCATTGGCCTTGAAGAGCACCTTCCAGATATCTTCGTGTTTAGTTCCGTAGAACCATTGCAGGGTCTTGTGCCCGGCCGGGTCGAACTCCCATAGGTGGCAAGCCTGGCTCTGGCATGGTATGATCCACCGGACTAGCATCACTTGAATCACATCAACAAGCTTGGCGTTCTTGTCCATCATGCTCCTGATGCACGTCTGGAGCGTTGTCAGCTCGTTCGACGAAAACCAATCCAAGCCCTTGTCCTGCCATGAGGTTAGCTGCATTGGGGCCCCGGATTTGAATTCGAGAGCCGCGGCCCAGGTGGTGTCGCGGGGCTCTATGACATAGAACCACAATTTTTGCCATCCCTTGACGGTCTCCACGAAGGTGCCTTTGGGCCACGGGACATTGGACATCTTGCTCACCATGGAACCTCCGCAATCCGCATGCTCACCGCCCACTACCTTCGGCTTCACATTGAAGGTCTTAAGCCATAGTATGAAGTGGGGGGCACGGAGGAAAGCCTAACACACGACTATGAATGCCGAGATAGTGAGCAAGGAATTTGGGGGCAGATCAAGGAAATCTAGCCCATAGTAGAATATAGTCCTCGGACAAAGGGGTGGAGTGGAAATCCTAGCCCACAGACAAAGTGTGGGATGAAAACTACCCTCTCATGGGGCTCCGGGGTAGGGATGATATGTCCCTCGGTCGGAAGACGATGGGCGACCTCCTTGTCCAAATATCCGGCCTCCTGAAGTTGGGTGATGTCCTTCTCCTTAACGGTGGAGGCCATCCACTTGCCCTGCGCTCCGGACATGGTTGGAGTGCTTTCTTGGGGCAGGAAAGATGAGAACTTGGGTGCTGGAGCTCGAGAGTTGGTAGGCGGAAAGAGAAAAGGCATGGGTGGAAGAGATGAATCCTTATCTCCTTATAAAGCAGTGAATATCAAATGCCTCCCCACTCACCATGAAACTTGCCTATTCCCCAGGGGCCATGTGGGCGGCACGATTAGATTACCCATACCCGTATTAATGAGAATCCCACAATAAGGGGACACAATCTCTGCTTTGACGAGATGTGCCAATAAAGCCACATCTCGAAATATGGAGCGGCAGGGCAAGAAACGGTTCGAAATAATAACTGGGCAGGGGCGGGATGTCATGTTACAAAAAGTCGTCAGCAGATGGGACTCGTGAAATATTATACTCTCTGCGGTGGTGTGTGGTACTTGTTTTGCAGATCCAGACACATTCGTTGTTCGAAGACTGTGTCGGAGTATTCAGAGAAGGAGCCCGCCTTGCAATGCCGAAGACAATCTACATGCCGGACACCTCGCCATTGAAGCCTGGTTTAGGGGTGTCGGTGTCAAAACCGGTGGATCTCGGGTAGGGGGTCCCGAACTGTGCGTCTAAGGCGGATGGTAACAGGAGGCAGGGGACACGATGTTTACCCAGATTCGGGCCCTCTTGATGGAGGTAATACCCTACGTCCTACTTGATTTTTCTTGATGATATGAGTATTACAAGAGTTGATCTATCACGAGATCGTAGAGGCTAAACCCTAGAAGCTAGCCTATGGTATGATTGTCTGTCGTCCTACGGACTAAACCCTCCGGTTTATATAGACACCGGAGGGGGCTAGGGTTACACAGAGTCGGTTACAAACAAGGAGATCTACATATCCGTATTGCCTAGCTTGCCTTCCACGCCAAGGAGAGTCCCATCCGGACACGGGACAAAGTCTTCAATCTTGTATCTTCATAGTCCAACAGTCCGGCCAAAGGATATAGTCCGGCTGTCCGGAGACCCCCTAATCCAGGACTCCCTAAGTAGCCCCTGAACCAGGCTTCAATGACGATCAGTCCGGCGTGCAGTATTATCTTCGGCATTGCAAGGCGGGTTCCTCCTCCGAATACTCCATAGAAGATTTTGAACACAAGGATAGTGTCCGGCTCTGCAAAACAAGTTCCACATACCACCGTAGAGAGAATAATATTTCCACAAATCTAATTTGCTGACACGTTTTGACAGCACGACATCACGCCATGGCCCGGTCATTATTCGAACCGTTTTTCTCAACCAGCACCGCACATAATGTGAGGCGGTTTTCTTGACACATCTTGTCAAAGCAGAGATCGTGTTCCGCTTATTAAGGGATTCTCATCAATACGAGCGTGGGTAACCCAACCGTGCCTGTTGGTAGGACTCCTCAATTTTAGGCGAGTCCAAAATGGCCGCGAGGAGGACGCTTGTCATTCACCCTCTTTATAAAGAAGCCAAGACCTGTCCCTTTTTCCTCTCGTGCTCAATCGAATCCTTCCCCCGCCTCGACTTCCAACACCCCAAGCTCAGGTCGGGCGCTTCGGACCTTCAACCATGTCCGGATCCAACCTCCAAGGTCGGTGGATGCCTTCCTCTGTCATAGAGGAGGATATCAAGAAGCTGAGAGAGGCCAGATATCTGACCGCGAAATTTCGCACAGGCTGACCGCCCGAGGGCAGACCATCCACACTCCCGAACCCAACGATAGTGTGTGTTCGTCTCTCACTTCCTCCGAGGACTAGGCCTCGCTCTGGATCCCTTTGTTAGGGGACTCATGTTCTATTATGGGCTGGATTTCCACGATCTGGCCCCGGATTCCCTCCTTCACATCTCGTCGTTCATCGTCGTATTTGAGGCCTTCCTCCGCATTACCCCTCACTTCGACCTATGGCTCAAGACCTTCAATGTGAAGCCGAAGATGATCGAGGGGCGGCATGTAGAGTGCGGAGGTGCCGTAATAAGCAAAAGCGTTGATGCTCCATGGACAGAGGGTTCCTTCCCAGAGGTGTCCAGTTTGTGGCAGCGGGAGTGGTTTTATATCACAGCTCCCCAAAGTGCCAAGTGGGCAGCCATCCCTGCCTTTCGCTCGGGCCCCCCACCACAACTGACGTCATGGATCAGCGAGGGGCTAAACTGGGGTCCAGTAAAGGATGTGTAAATATTGCAGAGTCGCATCCGAGATCTCATTGAGAGAGACGTCAACCTAGTCACGGTGATGCAGGTCATGCTAGTTCGCCAGGTCCCGCCTTGCAAACGTAGACCTCTCCGTTTGTGGGAGTTCAACCCAGAGGACCACGAATCATTCAGCACTTCCTCGGCATGACGCTCGAGGAGATGTACAAGTTGTTCTTCGGATCACAAATAAAGTGTCCGGACACCACCAAGGATGCGGGTCTGAGCTGTAATCGCCCGGATACCCAAGTAAGTAATCCCATGGCCGAACACACTGTTTCTCTTACTCATCATAACATCATTCTGAGAACTCGCTCTTTGACCAGGACTGGATAACAAAGGCGAAGATGATCAGGTGTATGGCCCCCCTTCTCGAGGGCTTGGCCAATCCAGTACTAGACAGAATGCTGGCGCCGGCGCCTTGTCAAGTGCCCTCGAAGGAAGATAAAGGGGGAATAAAGAGGCCGAAAACGAGCCTCGCTCACTACTCGTCCCAACCGGGGGAATGAGCGCCTCCGCGAAGGAGGATAATCAGGGAGAAGAATCTGACATTCCCTCTCCCCGAGGAAAGAAGAGGACCACCTTTGAAGATCCGGAAACAGAGGTTTCCAAACGGGGGAAGAAATCTTCGCCCGAGGGTCCTTCCTCGGGGGGTACCCTTGCCGCACAGTGTCCGCAAGGGAATCAGCCCTCTACCGAGTTGTAAGTAATTGAAAATTACTTAGTAGTGAAAATATCCTACCTTACTTTTGAAGACAATAACAGAAGCTTATATCTTTTAGTTCGGATCATAGCCCTTCTCGACAGAGTTCGTCTTTGAGGGATCTTCTTCCGGAGATGGTGGAGAGCGAAACACCTCCCCCTGCCACCCCGCCTCACGAGGCGGGCGACCCTGAAGTGTCGCCGCGGAGGGTTTCTCCTGATCCGCCAAGGCCAGGGGCAATCCCTTGGCCACCCGGAGTCCTCAGTATTCGGCTCCTAAAGAGAGCAACAGAAAGAATCCGGGACCGTACAGTGTGCGGTCTGACGCACCGAAGGATCTTCTGGAGCAAGCGGCCATCTCAGAAGTGCATCGTACGCTAATGGGTATGGTAATTCAAATGATTTCGTCCACTGAAAGCAGATTGCATGAAGCTTTTATGAGTCTGCTGAAAGGCTTTGAGGTACGTGAAATAGTGTATGTTTTTGACGGTATTGCACACGTTAGGTGTGCCCTATACAGATAGTAGCCCCTGAGACTCTGGTTGTCATCGAAAACAGCAGCAAACAGAGGATCATAGTCCCAGGTAATGACCGGACCGCCTTTATGTGCAGGTGGCTAAAGCTCCGGTGGCTAGCCGGACTGATGGGTTTGCCGAGCTAAAGCGGCAACTTGATGCGAACGATGCCGACATCATGCTTGTCAACAAGCGGCTTGATGAGGCACAGGGTAAGTGATTTCTCCGGTGATCAACTTATAGTAAGAGGAGCATGATGCTGGTATCTTTAATATGTTGTGACAGTAGATGGAGCTGCCACCGTGGAGACCCTTCGGGCAGAACTTGCCCGAGCCAAGGAGCAAGCCTGAAATAGTGATGCGGCCGCTCTAAAGGCGGTCGAAGAGCTGAAGGCCGAACAGGCCGCACATTGCGAGAGCAAGGAAAGAATGGCCAAGATGGCCATTGAGTTGAAAGATGCCGCCGACCATTACCAGCTTCTTGAAGAAGAAAACCGTGTGAAGGCGACGGGCCTGGAGAAGGCCATGGTAGCATCCAAGGAAGCCCGTTCCAAAATACGAGCGGCGAAGGAGGAGCTGCATCAAGCTGGAGATATCGCAGCTGGGAAGCCCTTTTTGTTGCGGACTAAGTTCGGAGATCCGAAGTATGCACCTCTTGATCAACTATGGAGTTCTGCGGACGCCTACGTGGATTTGGCGGCAAGTGCTGCTGATGCGGCCGAGTAGTTCAAGGATCAAAAAGATTGTGAAGTAGAAAAGCTGTTCTGGTCACAATTCCATGCTCCAGTGCGTCCCCTGCTATTTAATGAGCAGATGGCCGAGTGGGCCGAGCTCCATAGGTTGTCCGGACTTGCCATGAGGTTTGTTGTGGATCATCTGTGGCCGGGAGGGCCAAGGCCGAATAGTTACTTTAGTTTAGTGCAACAATTCCTTGGTGTTGTGTCGCACATCGATGCTATGAAGAGGTCGGCGTGCATAGAGGGTGCGCGGATGGGCTTTGCCCGTGTCAAGACATACTGGGTGGAGATGGAGGCCACCACTGTTGCAACACAGGGTTCGGCCGTGGGCCGAGTGGCTGCCGAGCACTACTTTGAAGAAGTTCTTGAAGGCGTTCGTTCGATAGAGGCTCAGTGCTTGAAGAATATTATGTTCTAGTGACATGTACTCCCATTGTAAAAACAATGTTTAAATGAGCTATCAAGGCTATATTTATACTTTTGCCTAAAAGTATTATGATGCCTCCTGTGCGGCCGTTTATGTAGATATGTATATAATCTAAAAGTTTGCAGTCGTCGGCTTCCGCCCCCACGCATATAATGCGGGGGTGTTCGCAAAAACACGTATTCACACTTGATGCAACGTCTTGGTCCATTAAGGAGGTGGTAGCGCAGCGAACGAGGCAATCGGACTATATTGCTTTAAGACTTTCACTTAGCCATAGGAGTTTGATGGTGGGGCTACTATATGGCCCCTGGTACTTCTGCGCTCGTCCGAATACGGGGCACGTACGTACATGACCGGGAAACGGCCCTTCGTTAATGTGGAGGAATCCCGAAGATTCTGTTGAGTCATCGAGTGGCTGACCAGTCTCGCGCTTTATCATGACAGCCAGTTTTCGGCTTTCTCTACTGAGGTGCTCATCCGGATGAACCAGGGCACAATCGCAGTAGTTCTCCTAGTGCTACCTTAGCCGATATAACGGAACGTAAGGTACCAAAACGTGGGAGCCAGGCAAACCCAACATTTGACCAAAGACATGATTCAGAGCTGATGCATATAAAGCCAAACTCGCGATGCCGAACACTCCCTAAGGTATTCGGTCTTTATAACACATGTCGGGCTGAACGAGGCCCTTAATAATAAACCCCGGATGTCCAGGTACGTGCAATATCCTGACGTGGCCACATGCCAATACGTCGGCATCCTTCTCGGTTGTATTGAGTATCCGGAGGATGTGAACAACAAGAGACAGTAAAAAAGGTTTACACAGGGTCTTAATCTAAAAAGAAACCTTTGAGTGGGTCCCTGCTGCAAGTCTGCGCCTGTATCTCCATTGTGCCGTGTCCTGGACGGGTGTAGCACGATTGTCATCTGTAAAATAGAAGAACTTAGGTGAAAGTTGTCGTGCCAGAAAATTGGTTATTACCAATAAGCCATTAAAATTCAAGATAAGTCAAGTTGAGTCGGACTAGCCCTGATTACACGCGGGAAGCCCCTGGTACCGTCTAGGAGGGCTTGATCATCAAACCAATCTCATGTATATGTAGTGGTGCACCAGACTCGTCTAAATGTGTTCGTGGTCTTGACGACCTGTCATTTTTTCTGGTTGGTGAGGCCGTCTAGTGCTCGGCGGCTAAAGCCGCCACACATTCTTCTGCGCGTAGAGCACGCTCAGTATTTCCGCTAACTGTGATGGTGCCATGTGGACCGGGCATCTTAAGCTTGAGAGAAGCATAATGCGGTATTGCATTAAAACGAGCGAAAGCCGCTCTTCCGAGTAGTGCCTGATAGCCACTTCAGAATGGAGCGATGCAGAAAGTTAACCTTTCGCTTCAGAAGTTGTCGGAAGAACCGAATACAACCTATAGTAATAGAGAGCCCGTGCAGCGGGCCTCTAGGCCTAGTATTACTCCCTTGAAGGTAGTAGTACGGTGGCTTATTTTTGTCGGGTCTATCCCCATTTTGCGGACAGTGTCCTGATATATCAGATTTAGACCACTGCCGCCATCCATGAGGACTCATGTGAGATGGTATCCGTTTATTATTGGGTCTAACACCAAGGCAGCCAATCCTTCGTGCCGGATGCTTGTCGCGTGATCCCCGCAATCAAAAGTGATCGGGCAGGCCAACCAGGGGTTGAACCTAGGGGTGACGGGCTCTATGGCGCGTGTGTCTCGGAGTGCATGTTTGCTTCTCCTCTTCGTCACATGGATCATGTTGACTGTTTAACCTCTGGTGGGAATTTTTTCTGTCCTCCAGTGCTTTGCTGGCGAGGCTCATCCTCGTCTTCTCTTGGTGTCTCCCCCCTTGTGTTCGGTGTTTAGCTTACCTGCCTGCTTGAAGACCCAGCATTCTCTGTGGGTGTGATTTGCAGGTTTATCGGGGGTGCCATGAATCTGACATAGTTTGTCAAGAATCTTGTTTAGGCCAGACAGTTCGTCTCTGCTGCCTTTGAAAGGCTTTTTTCGTTGACCTGGTCGAGAGCCCCTGAATCTGGCGTTTACCACCGTACTATCTGGGCTATCTTCTTTATTTTGGTGCTTGCTTTTATTGCGTCGTGGTTTTCCATTGCCATCCCTGACTTCGGATGTGCTTGGGTCGCTGGTGCTACTGCGGGCTAACCAGCTATCTTTACCCGCGTAGAAGCGGGTCATGAGAATTGTTAGAGCTACCATTGTTCTCGGTTTTTTTTTGTCCGAGGTGTCTGGTGAGCCATTCATCTCGGACGCTGTGTTTGAAAGCTGCTAAGGCTTCGGCGTCCGGACAGTCGACGATTTGGTTCTTCTTGGTGAGAGACCTGTTCCAAAGCTTTCGGGCAGACTGTCCGGACTGTTGAATTATATGACTTAAATCGTCTGCATCCGGAGGTCGGGCGTAGGTCCCTTGAAAATTAGCCCGAAAAGCGTCCTCGAGCTCCTCCCAACTTCCAATTGAGTTTTCGGGGAGGCTTTTCAGCCAGTGCCGAGCTGGTCCTTTAAGCTTGAGGGGCAAGTATTTAATGGCATGGAGATCGTCTCTACGAGCCGTATGGATATGGAGGATAAAGTCCTCAATCCAGACCCCAGGGTCTGTGGTCCCGCCGTACGCCTCTATGTTCACTGGTTTGAATCCTCTGGGAATTCGTGGTCCAGCACCTCATCGGTGAAACATAGGGGGTGTGCGGCACCCCTGTACTTGGATGTACCATGGCGTTCAGACGGTTGTGGTATTTGGTTTTGATTTTGTGCCGGAGCACGCTTCCTAGATCCATAGATGGATCCGGTCGTACCGGATTTTTGGCACAAGTCCTCACATACATCGTGTGTTTACTTATGTGTGTATTTGTTATCCGCTCTATCACGGTCACAAGGTGGTGGGTCCAGCCGGTTTGGCCGTTTCATTTTTTGGCTGTGTGGGCTCTAAGGCCTCGTCGTCGAATTCAGGTAACAACTTGCGCTTTGGATAGTTCTTTGTGTGGTAACTTCCACCATACTTTTCTTCGTTGTCGAGCACTTTGTTCCACCTGCTGTTGAGTGTATTTTGTGCGGCCTTAAGCCTTTGCTTCTGCTTCTTCGGACTCCTCGATGTGGCAATAAGCCTTATGCGGAGGTTCTCTTGCTCCAAGTGCGTTTCCGGGATGATGTGTGCATCTTCGTCCGGACTGTTTTCCTCCCCAGAGGGGGTTTGCTGAGGTTTATACTCGGCATCGCCGTGTTCGGACGTCCGATCCTCACTATGTTCGCCACTTGCAGCCTCATCTTGCTTTGCCGTCGAGGCAATGTGATCGGCGTTTCCTTTGGAGTCGACTGGAGTGTTATTTTCTCTTGCGTTGTTATCGCTGTTTTTGCTATGGCGGGACTTAGAGCGGTGCCGCTGACGTTGGCGCTTGGGTTGCTTCTTGGAGGGGCCATCCTCCGCTGTCTCTTCGCCGTTGCCTTCTTTGGGTGTATCCACCATGTATATGTCATGTGATGAAGTGGCTATCCGACGCCCTGTGGGCGCTGGTTCCTGTTCGTTTCCTGCATCTTCGTCCATGCCATCGATGTCTTCAGAGTCGAAGTTGAGCATGTCGGTTAAGTCATCGACAGTGGCTACTAAGTAGGTGGTGGGCGGGCAGCGAATTTCTTCGCCGTCCGTATCCAAATTCTAGCCGTACATAGTTCGGCCAAGGTTCTCCTGACAAGGAGAGAGACTTTAATGAATTTAGCACATCGCCGAAAGGCGAGTGCTGAAAGATATCCGTGGAGGTGAACTCCATGATCGGCGCCCAGTCGGATTCGATGGGCAAGGATGTAGGCGGCTCGGAGTCCGTGGTCGGAGACGAATCCAGTGGTTTGGCGACACGGCTCTTGTAAGGGGTGAAGTCAGTATCCGGCTCCATCGCCACCGAGAGTGCGGCTTCCATGGCAGGGTCTATCCCTCTGTCCTTAGATGGCGCAATTTTCTCCGGATTGAAGGCCTGAGTAGTTGCAGATGCGATCTCCCAAACACTGTCCGACGGCTGAGTTATGTCGTGCTCGTCGTGACTGTGCGGCGCACCTAACACGGGCTCGAATCCGTCGAAGATCAAGTCTCCGCGGATGTCGGCAGTGTAGTTTAAGTTTCCGAATCTGACCTGATGGCCAGGGGCGTAGCTCTCGATCTGCTTCAGATGGCCAAGCGAATTGGCCCGCAGTGTGAAGCCGCCGAATACAAAGATCTGTCCGGGGAGGAAAACCTCACCCTGGACCGCATCGCTATCGATGATCGAAGGGGCCATCAAGCCTTATGGTGACGACAAAGTGGAACTCTCAATGAAAGCACCAACGTCGGTGTCAAAACTGGCGGATCTCGGGTAGGGAGTCCCGAACTGTGCGAATAAGGCGGATGGTAACAGGAGGCAGGGGACACGATGTTTACCCAGGTTCGGGCCCTCTTGATGGAGGTAATACCCTACGTCCTGCTTGATTGTTCTTGATGATATGAGTATAACAAGAGTTGATCTACCATGAGATCGTAGAGGCTAAACCCTAGAAGCTAGCCTATGGTATGATTGTCTGTCGTCCTACGGACTAAACCCTCCGGTTTATATAGACACTGGGGGGGCTAGGGTTACACAGAGTTGGTTACAAGGGAGGAGATCTACATATCCGTATTGCCTAGCTTGCCTTCCACACCAAGGAGAGTCCCATCCGGACACGGGATGAAGTCTTCAATCTTGTATCTTCATAGTCCAACAGTCTGTCCAAAGGATATAGTCTGGCTGTCCGGAGACCCCCTAATCCAGGAGTCCCTCAAGGCGCTACTGAGGGAGTCCTGTACTAAGGGGTCCTCGGGCATCCGGCTTGTTGGACATGGGCCGGACTATTGGGCCATGAAGATACAAGATAGAAGACTTTTTCCCATGTCTGGGTAGGACTCTCCTTTGCGTGGATGGCAAGCTACGCGGCCGGATGTACTATTTCCTTTCTATGTAACCGACTTTGTACAACACTAGTCCCCTCTAGTGTCTATATAAATCGGAGGGTTTAGTTCATAGGGACAATCATAATCACATAGGCTAGACTTCTAGGGTTTTAGCCATTACGATATCGTGGTAGATCAACTTTTGTAACCCCCAATACTCATCAATATTAATCAAGCAGGACGTGGGGTTTTACCTTCATCAAGAGGGCCCGTGTTGGGGAACATAGTAATTTCAAAAAAAATCCTACGCACACGCAAGATCATGGTGATGCATAGCAACGAGAGGGGAGAGTGTGATCTACGTACCCTTGTAGACCGACAGCGGAAGCGTTAGCACAATGCGGTTGATGTAGTCGTACGTCTTCACGGCCCGACCGGTCAAGCACCGAAACAACGGCACCTCCAAGTTTTAGCACACATTCAGCTCGATGACGATCCCCGGACTCCGATCCAGCAAAGTGTCGGGGAAGATTTCCGTCAGCACGACGGTGTGGTGATGATCTTGATGTTCTACTGTCGCAGGGCTTCGCCTAAGCACCGCTACAATATTATCGAGGATTATGGTGGAAGGGGGTACCGCACACGGCTAAGAAAACGATCACGTGGAACAACTTGTGTGTCTAGGGGTGCCCCCTGCCCCCATATATAAAGGAGCAAGGGGAGGAGGCCGGCCGGCCCTATAGGCGCGCCAAGGAGGAGTCCTCCTCCTAGTAGGAGTAGGACTCCTACTAGGAGGGGGAAAGAAGTGGGGAGGGAGAAGGAAAGGGGGGCGCCGCCCCCCCTCTCCTAGTCCAATTCGGACCAGGGGGGAGGAAGCGCGCGGCCCACCCTGGGTGCCCTTCTCTTTCTCCACTAAGGCCCATATGGCCATTACTTCTCCCGGGGGGGGGGGGTTCCGGTAACCCTCCGGTACTCCGGTTTTCTCCGAAATCACCCGGAACACTTCCGGTGTTCATATATAGCCGTCCAATATATCAATCTTTATGTCTCGACCATTTCGAGACTCCTCGTTATGTCCGTGATCACATCCGGGACTTCGAACTAACTTCGGTACATCAAAACTCATAAACTCATAATATAACTATCATCGAAACCTTAAGCGTGCTGACCCTATGGGTTCGAGAACAATGTAGACATGACCGAGACATGTCTCCGGTCAATAACCAATAGTGGAACCTGGATGCTCATATTGGCTCCTACATATTCTACGAAGATCTTTATCGGTCAGACCGCATAACAACATACATTATTCCCTTTGTCATCGGTATGTTACTTGCCCGAGATTCGATCGTCGGTATCTCAATACCTAGTTCAATCTCGTTGCCGGCAAGTCTCTTTACTCGTCTCGTAATACATCATCTCGCAACTAACTCATTAGTTGCAATGCTTGCAAGGCTTATGTGATGTGCATTACCGAGAGGGCCCAGAGATACCTCTCCGACAATCGGAGTGACAAATCCTAATCTCGAAATACGCCAACCCAACATTTACCTTTGGAGACACCTGTAGAGCTCCTTTATAATCACCCAGTTACGTTGTGACGTTTGGTAGCACACAAAGTGTTCCTCCGGCAAACGGGAGTTGCATAATCTCATAGTCATAGGAACATGTATAAGTCATGAAGAAAGTAATAGCAACATACTAAACGATCGGGTGCTAAGATAATGGAATGGGTCATGTCAATCACATCATTCTCCTAATAATGTGATCCCGTTAATCAAATGACAACACATGTCTATGGTTAGGAAACATAACCATCTTTGATTAATGAGCTAGTCAAGTAGAGGCATACTAGTGACGTTTAGTTTGTCTATGTATTCACAGAAGTATTATGTTTCCGGATAATACAATTCTAGCATGAATAATAAACATTTATCATGATATAAGGAAATAAAATAATAACATTATTATTGCCTCTAGGGAAAATTTCCTTTTGTCTCCCACTTGCACTAGAGTCAATAATCTAGATTACACAGTAATGATTCTAACACCCATGGAGCTTTGGTGCTGATCATGTTTTGCTCGTGGAAGAGGCTTAGTCAATGGGTCTGCAACATTCGGATCCGTATGTATCTTGCAAATCTCTATGTCTCCCACCTGGACTAGATCCCGGATGGAATTGAAGCATCTCTTGATGTGCTTGGTTCTCTTGTGAAATCTAGATTCCTTTGCCAAGGCAATTGCACCAGTATTGTCACAAAAGATTTTCATTGGACCCGATGCACTAGGTATGACACCTAGATCGGATATGAACTCCTTCATCCAGACTCCTTCGTTTGCTGCTTCCGAAGCAGCTATGTACTCCGCTTCACATGTAGATCCCGCCACAACGCTTTGTTTAGAACTGCACCAACTGACAGCTCCACCGTTTAATGTAAACACGTATCCGGTTTGCGATTTAGAATCGTCCGGATCAGTGTCAAAGCTTGCATCAACGTAACCATTTACGATGAGCTCTTTGTCACCTCCATATATGAGAAACATATCCTTAGTCCTTTTCAGGTATTTCAGGATGTTCTTGACCGCTCTCCAGTGATCCACTCCTGGATTACTTTGGTACCTCCCTGCTAGACTTATAGCAAGACACACATCAGGTCTGGTACATAGCATTGCATACATGATAGAGCCTATGGCTGAAGCATAGGGAACATCTTTCATTTTCTCTCTATCTTCTGCATTGGTCAGGCATTGAGTCTTACTCAATTTCACACCTTGTAACACAGGCAAGAATCCTTTCTTTGCTTGATCCATTTTGAACTTCTTCAAAATTTTGTCAAGGTATGTGCTTTGTGAAAGTCCAATTAAGCGTCTTGATCTATCTCTATAGATCTTAATGCCCAATATGTAAGCAGCTTCACCGAGGTCTTTCATTGAAAAACTCTTATTCAAGTATCCCTTTATGCTATTCAGATATTCTATATCATTTTCGATTAGTAATATGTCATCTACATATAATATCAGAAATGCTACAGAGCTCCCACTCACTTTCTTGTAAATATAGGCTTCCCCAAAAGTCTGTACAAAACCAAATGCTTTGATCACACTATCAAAGCGTTTATTCCAACTCCGAGAAGCTTGCACCAGTCCATAAATGGATCGCTGGAGCTTGCATACTTTGTTAGCTCCCTTTGGATCGACAAAACCTTCCGGTTGCATCATATACAACTCTTCTTCCAGAAATCCATTCAGGAATGCAGTTTTGACATCCATATGCCAAATTTCATAATTATAAAATGCGGCAATTGCCAACATGATTCGGACAGACTTAAGCATCGCTACGGGTGAGAAGGTCTCATCATAGTCAATTCCTTGAACTTGTCGAAAACCTTTTGCGACAAGTCGAGCTTTGTAGACAGTAATATTACCGTCAGCGTCAGTCTTCTTCTTGAAAATCCATTTATTCTCAATTGCTTGCCGATCATTAGGCAAGTCAACCAAAGTCCATACTTTGTTCACATACATGGATCCCATCTCAGATTTCATGGCTTCAAGCCATTTTGCGGAATCTGGGCTCTCCATCGCTTCTTCATAGTTTGTAGGTTCATCATGATCTAGTAGCATGACTTCCAGAATAGGATTACCGTACCACTCTAGTGCGGATCTTACTCTGGTTGATCTACGAGGTTCAGTAGTATCTTGTTCTGAAGTTTCATGATCATTATCATTAGCTTCCTCACTAATTGGTGTAGGTGTCACAGAAACTGGTTTCTGTGATGTACTACTTTCCAATAAGGGAGCAGGTACAGTTACCTCGTCAAGTTCTACTTTCCTCCCACTCACTTCTTTCGAGAGAAACTCCTTCTCTAGAAAGTTTCCAAATTTAGCAACAAAAGTCTTGCCTTCAGATCTATGATAGAAGGTGTATCCAATAGTTTCCTTTGGATATCCTATGAAGACACATTTCTCCGATTTGGGTTCGAGCTTATCAGGTTGAAGCTTTTTCACATAAGCATCACAGCCCCAAACTTTCAGAAACGACAACTTTGGTTTCTTGCCAAACCACAGTTCATAAGGCGTCGTCTCAACGGATTTTGATGGTGCCCTATTTAACGTGAATGCGGCCGTCTCTAGAGCATATCCCCAAAACGATAGCGGTAAATCAGTAAGAGACATCATAGATCGCACCATATCTAGTAAAGTACGATTACGACGTTCGGACACACCATTACGTTGTGGTGTTCCGGGTGGCGTGAGTTGCGAAACTATTCCGCATTGTTTCAAATGTACACCAAACTCGTAACTCAAATATTCTCATCCATGATCAGATCGTAGGAATTTTATTTTCTTGTTACGATGATTTTCAACTTCACTCTCAAATTCTTTGAACTTTTCAAATGTTTCAGACTTATGTTTCATTAAGTAGATATACCCATATCTACTTAAGTCATCTGTGAAGGTGAGAAAATAACGATATCCGCCACGAGCCTCAACATTCATCGGACCACATACATCTGTATGTATGATTTCCAACAAATCTGTTGCTCTCTCCATAGTACCAGAGAATGGTGTTTTTGTCATCTGACCCATAAGGCACAGTTTGCAAGTACCAAGTGATTCATAATCAAGTGGTTCCAAAAGTCCATCAGTATGGAGTTTCTTCATGCGCTTTACACCGATATGACCCAAACGGCAGTGCCACAAATAAGTTGCACTATCATTATCAACTCTGCATCTTTTGGCTTCAACATTATGAATATGTGTGTTACTACTATCAAGATTTAATAAGAATAGACCACTCTCTAAGGGTGCATGACCATAAAAGATATTACTCATATAAATAGAACAACCATTATTCTCTGATTTAAATGAATAACCGTCTCACATCAAACAAGATCCAGATATAATGTTTATGCTTAACGCTGGCACCAAATAACAATTATTTAGGTCTAATACTAATCCCGAAGGTAGATGTAGAGGTAGCGTGCCGACCGCGATCACATCGACTTTGGAACCATTTCCCACGCGCATCGTCACCTCGTCCTTAGCTAATCTTCGCTTAATTCGTAGTCCCTGTTTCGAGTTGCAAATGTTAGCAACAGAACCAGTATCAAATACCCAGGTGCTACTGCGAGTATTAGTAAGGTACACATCAATAAGATGTATATCACATATACCTTTGTTCACCTTGCCATCCTTCTTATCCGCCAAACACTTGGGGCAGTTCCGCTTCCAGTGACCAGTCTGCTTGCAGTAGAAGCACTCAGTTTCAGGCTTAAGTCCAGGTTTGGGTTTCTTCTCTTGAGTAGCAACTTGCTTGCTGTTCTTTTTGAAGTTCCCCTTCTTCTTTCCTTTGCCCTTTTTCTTGAAACTAGTGGTCTTGTTGACCATCAACACTTGATGCTCCTTCTTGATTTCTACCTCCGCAGCTTTCAGCATTGCGAAGAGCTCGGGAATAGTCTTATTCATCCCTTGCATATTATAGTTCATCACGAAGCTCTTGTAGCTTGGTGGCAGTGATTGGAGAATTCTGTCAATGACGCAATCATCTGGAAGATTAACTCCCAATTGAATCAAGTGATTATTATACCCAGACGTTTTGAGTATATGCTCATTGACAGAACTGTTCTCCTCCATCTTGCAGCTATAGAACTTATTGGAGACTTCATATCTCTCAATCTGGGCATTTTCTTGAAATATTAACTTTAACTCCTTGAACATCTCATATGCTCCATGACGTTCAAAACGTCGTTGAAGTCCCGATTCTAAGCCGTAAAGCATCGCACACTGAACTATCGAGTAGTTATCAGCTTTGCTCTGCCAGACGTTCATAACATCTGGTGTTGCTCCAGCAACAGGCCTGGCACCCAGCGGTGCTTCCAGGACGTAATTCTTCTATGCAGCAATGAGGATAATCCTCAAGTTACGGACCCAGTCCGTGTAATGGCGACCATCATCTTTCAACTTTGCTTTCTCAAGGAACGCATTAAAATCCAACGGAACAACAGCACGGGCCATCTATCTACAATCAAACATAAACAAGCAAGATACTATCAGGTACTAAGTTCATGATAAATTTAGGTTCAATTAATCATATTACTAAAGAACTCCCACTTAGATAGACATCCCTCTAATCCTCTAAGTGATTACATGATCCAAATCAACTAAACCATGTCCGATCATCATGTGAGATGGAGTAGTTTCATTGGTGAACATCACTATGTTGATCATATCTACTATATGATTCACGCTCGACCTTTCGGTCTCCGTGTTCCGAGGCCATATCTGTATATGCTTGGCTCGTCAAGTATAACCTGAGTATTCCGCGTGTGCAACTGTTTTGCACCCGTTGTATTTGAATGTAGAGCCTATCACACCCGATCATCACGTGGTGTCTCAGCACGAAGAACTTTTAAAATGGTGCATACTCAGGGAGAACACTTCTTGATAATTAGTGAGAGATCATCTTAAAATGCTACCGTCAATCAAAGCAAGATAAGATGCATAAAAGATAAACATCACATGCAATCAATATAAGTGATATGATATGGCCATCATCATCTTGTGCTTGTGATCTTCATCTTCGAAGCACCGTCGTGATCACCATCGTCACCGGCGCGACACCTTGATCACCATCGTAGCATCGTTGTCGTCTCGCCAATCTTATGCTTCCACGACTATCGCTTCCGCTTAGTGATAAAGTAAAGCATTACAGTGCAATTGCATTGCATACAATAAAGCGACAACCATATAGCTCCTGCCAGTTGCCGATAACTTGGTTACAAAACATGATCATCTCATACAATAAAATTTAGCAATATGTCTTGACCATATCACATCACAACATGCCCTGCAAAAACAAGTTAGACGTCCTCTACTTTGTTGTTGTAAGTTTTACGTGGCTGCTACGGGCTTAAGCAAGAACCAATCTTACCTACGCATCAAACCCACAACGATAGTTTGTCAAGTTGGTGTTGTTTTAACCTTCGCAAGGACCGGGCGTAGCCACACTCGGTTCAACTAAAGTTGGAGAAACTGACACCCTCTAGCCACCTTTGTGCAAAGCACGTCGGAAGAACCGGTCTCGCGTAAGCGTACGCGAAATGTCAGTCCGGGCCGCTTCGTCCAACAATACCGCCGAACCAAAGTATGACATGCTGGTAAGCAGTATGACTTATATCGCCCACAACTCACTTGTGTTCTACTCGTGCATATAACATCAACACATAAAACCTAGGCTCGGATGCCACTGTTGGGGAACGTAGTAATTTCAAAAAAATTCCTACGCACACGCAAGATCATGGTGATTCATAGCAACGAGAGGGGAGAGTGTGATCTATGTACCCTTGTAGACTGACAGCGGAAGCATTAGCACAACGCGGTTGATGTAGTTGTACGTCTTCACGGCCCGACCGATCAAGCACCGAAACTACGGCACCTCCGAGTTTTAGCACACGTTCAGCTCGATGACGATCCCCGGACTCCGATCCAGCAAAGTGTTGGGGAAGAGTTCCGTCAGCACGACGGCGTGGTGATGATCTTGATGTTCTACCGTCGCAGGGCTTCGCCTAAGCACCACTACAATATTAACGAAGATTATGGTGGAAGCGGGCATCGCACACGGCTAAGAAAATGATCACGTGGATCAAATTGTGTGTCTAGGGGTGCCCCCTGCCCCCGTATATAAAGGAGCAAGGGGAGGAGGTCGGCCGGCCCTATAGGCGCGCCAAGGAGGAGTCCTCCTCCTAGTAGGAGTAGGACTCCTACTAGGAGGGGGAAGGAAGTGGGGAGGAAGAAGGAAAGGGGGGCGCCGCCCCCCCTCTCCTAGTCCAATTTGGACCAGGGGGAGGAGGCGTGCGGCCCACCCTGGCTGCCCTTCTCTTTCTCCACTAAGGCCCATATGGCCCATTACTTCTCTCGGGGGGTTCCGGTAACCCTCTAGTACTCCGGTTTTCTCCGAAATCACCCGGAACACTTCCGGTGTCCGATTATAGCCGTCCAATATATCAATCTTTATGTCTCGACCATTTCGAGACTCCTCGTCATGTCCGTGATCATATCCGGGACTCCGAACTAACTTCGGTACATCAAAACTCATAAACTCATAATATAACTGTCATCGAAACCTTAAGCGTGTGGACCCTACGGGTTCGAGAACAATGTAGACATGACCGAGACATGTCTCCGGTCAATAACCAATAGCGGAACCTGGATGCTCATATTGGCTCCTACATATTCTACGAAGATCTTTATCGGTCAGACCGCATAACAACATATGTTATTCCCTTTGTCATCGGTATGTTACTTGCCCGAGATTCGATCGTCGGTATCTCAATACCTAGTTCAATCTCGTTACCGGCAAGTCTCTTTACTCGTTTCGTAATACATCATCTCGCAACTAACTCATTAGTTGCAAGGCTTATGTGATGTGCATTACCGAGAGGGCCCAGAGATACCTCTCCGACAATCGGAGTGACAAATCCTAATCTCGAAATACGCCAACCCAACATTTACCTTTGGAGACACCTGTAGAGCTCCTTTATAATCACCCAGTTACGTTGTGACGTTTGGTAGCACACAAAGTGTTCCTCTGGCAAACAGGAGTTGCATAATCTCATAGTCATAGGAACATGTATAAGTCATGAAGAAAGCAATAGCAACATACTAAACGATCGGGTGCTAAGCTAATGGAATGGGTCATGTCAATCACATCATTCTCCTAATAATGTGATCCCGTTAATCAAATGACAACACATGGCTATGGTTAGGAAACATAACCATCTTTGATTAATGAGCTAGTCAAGTAGAGGCATACTACTGACGTTTAGTTTGTCTATGTATTCACACAAGTATTATGTTTTCGGATAATACAATTCTAGCATGAATAATAAACATTTATCATGATATAAGGAAATAAAATAATAACATTATTATTGCCTCTAGGGCATATTTCCTTCAACCCGAACCTCGTTAAACCTTGTGTCCCCTGTCTCCTGTTACCATCAACCTCGGACGCATAGTTCGGGACCCCGTACCTGAGATCCGCCGGTTTTGACACCGACACCAAGTACTTGGGGCAGTTCCGCTTCCAGTGACCATTCCCCTTGAAGTAGAAGCACTTAGTCTCAGGTTTGGGTCTAGTCTTGGGTTTCTTCACGGGAGTGGCAACTGCCTTGCCATTCTTCTTGAAGTACCATTTTCTTCCCTTTCCTTTCTTGAAACTAGTGGTCTTATCACTTGATGCTTTTTCTTGATTTCTACTGTTGTGTCCTTAAGTATCGCGAATAGCTCAAGCATCGTCTTCTCAGTCCCTTGCATATCATGGTTCATCATGAAGCCCTTATGGCTTGGTGGCAGCGAATGGAAAACTTTGTCAACCGCTGTCTTATCTAGAAGATTAACTCCCACTTGATTCAAGCGATTGTAGCACCCAAACACTCTGAGCACATGCTCACTAACTGAGCTATTCTCCTCCATCCTACAGGCAAAAGAACTTGTCAGAGGTATTATACATCTCAACACGGGCATGAGCTTGAAATACCAATTTCATCTCTTGGAACATATTGTATGCTCTATGGCGTTCAAAACGTCTTTGGGTCCCTGATTTCTAAGCCGTAAAGCATGGTGCACTGAACTATCGAGTAGTCATCAAAATGTGCCTGCCAGATGTTCACAACATCCACAGAGGATGCTAGAGGGGTTGGCACACTGAGCGGTGCATTAAGGACATAAGCCTTCTATGCAACACTGAGGACAATTCTTAGACTATGGACCTAGTCTGTATAATTTCTTACAATATCTTTCAACTTTGTCTTTCTCTAGGAACGTATTAAAACAGGGAGCTAAAGTGCGAGCAATTGATTTGCAACATAATTTGCAAAGACAATTTAGACTATGTTCATGATAATTAGTTCAGTTAATCAAATTACTAATGAACTCCCACTTAAATCAACATCTCTTAAGTTTTCTAAGTGTTCACACGATCCATATCAACTGACCCATGTCCGATCATCACGTGAGATGGGGTGGTCATCAACGGTGAACATCTCCATGTTGATCATATCTATGATATGACTCGCGTTTGACCTTTTGGTCCTTCATGTTCCGAGGCCATGTTTGTACAAGCTAGGCTCGTCAAGTTTAACCCAAGTATTCCGCAGGTGGAAAACTAGCTTACACCTGTTGTATGTGAACACAGTCTATCACACCCGATCATCATGAGGTGCTCCAAAACAATGAATTTTCGCAACGGTGCATACTTAGGGAGAACACATTTATCTTGAAATTGAGTGAAGGGATCATCTTATAATGCTACCGTCGTCCTAAGCAAAATAAGATGCATAAAAAGATAAACATCACATGCAATCAAAATATGTGACATGATATGGCCATTATCATCTTGTGCTTTTGATATCCATCTTGAAAGCACCGGCATGATCTCCATCATCACTGGCATGATCTCCATCATCACCGGCATGACACCATGATCTCCATCATCGTGTCATCAAGTGGTTGTCTCGCCAACTATTGCTAACGCATAGCGATAAAGTAAAAGCAATTACATTGTGTTAATTGTTGACACGCAGGTCATACAATAAAATAAATACAACCCTATGGCTCCTGTCGGTTGCCGTACTCATCGACATGCAAGTCATGAACCTATTACAAAACATGATCATCTCATACATCAACATATATGACATCACATTTTGGCCATACCACATCACAACATGCCCTGCAAAAACAAGTTAGATGTCCTCTACTTTGTTGTTGCAATTTTCACATGGCTGCTAGGGCAAAATATAAGAATCGTTCTTATCTATGTGAAACCACAACTGTGATATACAATGTCGGCGTTCTGGGAACGGGGGTCCCCAGACTTGCCTGCCTGTGGCCTGTGGCGTGGCTCAAGTGGGGGCCCGGCACAGCCCATCTTCATCAGCTCAAGTTCAAAATCCTCATGAGGGGCCAAGCCTCGCGGGGCGGATGACAGGAAGCTTCATTGGCAGCCTCGTCAGGCAGGCTCGCGAGGAGGCGGAGAGATCAAGGCAGGGGTACTTCGCAAAGAGCCCGTGACGCAAGCCATGACGATCGAGACCAGGCAGGCGCCGGCCTGCGCAGTGTCCTTGTTTCCTCTTTGGTGCAAAGAGGGCAAGCACAGGCCAAGGCATCGGGCAAAGGTTTCCATTCCGGTGCAACAAGACCAAGAATAGCAGAGCGGCAGGACGGAGGTCACCGTGGAGCCCAAGACGGCGTCATCACCAGTACTTTTGGCAGCCGAAGACCACCTTTGGTCAGGATAACTTGTACTACATGTTCCCCTTTGAAATGGCCAATTGTTGGCGCCCTTCCCGCTCATTATTTGGGGAGAGGCCCAGGGCCTCTATAAATAGAGCTAGCCACCATAGAGTAGAGATATCGAGAAAACACCCAGAGATCTGGTAAAGCCCTAGCAGAGGGAGAGAGAGAGGCGACTGAACTCACCCTAGCAGCTCATCGCACCAGCTCAAGAACACCTCTCGCGAGGCTGTTCTTCCTTTGTACTGTTCATCATCAGCCCCTGAGGCAATCCACCACACCACACACTGGAGTAGGGTATTACACCACAACGGTGGCCCGAACCAGTATAAACCTTGTGCCCCTTGTGTTGTTCATTGTTTCCAGCTTAAATCACGCGAGGAGATTGGACGTAGATCGGTAGGGGTGCGCCGGAATCTTTCTTCCGCCATTCGTGTGTGATCTTCTGTCATGTCCATGGCTGACGCTCAACGGGCTCGCACTTAGCGCCGGGCTGCCCTTGCCACCCGCATCGCCCAGACGGCGCCCATCGGTGGACGCCCTCGTCGTTCCCCGTCGCCTGCCGCCAACGCCGCCACCGGCCCGGCGGGGAACGAGCAGCAGGCCTCGTCTCAGCATCCTTCGGTACGGCGGGAAGGCCGCACTGCTACACCGTCGCTGACTCTAGGTGCTTCGTCATCCCACGCCCGTTGCTCCCCAACGGACGCGCACACCGCGCTGCTCCTGGCAAGAGAGCTCTTGCACTACCACCCCGTCGATGGCCTCTACGAAGACTGGCTCACCCGCATCATCGAGCTTGTCAGCGCCGCAGGTGGCTCCCCCTTGCCATCCCTCTTGCTGCCTCGCCCTCCATTCCATGCAGGAGGCGAAGATCAGGAGGTGCCTCCACCACCTCCTCCCCAAGGAGGCACCCTGGCTCCGAGGCGTGCAGCCCCGGGGCGAGACCCTCCGCGTCCGGCGCCTGCACAGCAAGAAAGGAGCTGCCAAGAGATCCCTCGTCCCCAAGAAGGTGCTCGCACGCTCCCAGCGCCGGCGCGCCAAGATCGCGTCCCTGCGCCTCCATGCCAAGACCCCGCTCTGCTCCAAGCAGCGGCCCGCGGTAATCCCCTAGAGCAAGCCCAGTACGAACAAAAGGCACCGGTGGCCACAGCAGGCTGCCGTGCCCTCACCCCCGAGCTACGCGGCGTCGCACGGCCAGGCAAGTTCAAGCCTGACCTGCCCCCTCGCTACGATGGCACGACGGACCCTGCGGAGTTCCTGCAACTCTATGAGCTATGCATCGAAGCCGCCAACGGAGACGAAAGGGTCTAGGCGAGCTGGCTTCTCATGGCGCTCAAGGACGGGGCCCGCACCTGGCTCCTGGCACAATCTCCTCCTGGGACGATATGCGCACTCGCTTCATCGCCAACTTCCAGGGCACTCGCGACCGGCCACCGGCCGTGAGCGATCTGCGCCGCATCAAGCAGCAGCAAGGGGAAACCCTACAGAAATACATCCAGCGCTTCAACAATGCTCGCCTCAAGATCCCCAAGGTGACTAAAGAAGCCATCATCTCGGCCTTCTCCGATGGCGTACGCGACGTCAAGATGATGGAGGAGCTAGCAATCCATGAAGACCTGTGCACATCCCTGGAGCTGTTCAACTTGGCGACCAAGTGTGCCAGGGCTGAGGAAGGGCGCCTTTCACTCCTCGAACTCTCGGCTACCGACCCAGAAGAGAAGAAACCCAAGGCCAAGGACGTGAAGCGCAAGGGGGCTGCCGTGCTTGCAGCGGAGCCAGACACCAAGCGAAGCAGGGATCAGCCCGAGTCATCCAAGGGCAGCCGGTACTGCGTGTACCATGACCTCCACACCCACAACACCAACGAATGTCAAGAGCTCAGGGCCGTGAGAGATGGACGTGTCGACCGATGCCCCGAGCGCAACGACAGGGGCTATGGCCGAGGAGGAGGAAGAGGTGGCGGACGATGGGAAGACCGTGGCCCTCGCGAAGGGTGGCGTGACCGACCTTGCGAGGATCACTAGCAGGACCAGCCTCGCGAGGGAGGCTGGAGAGATCAGCCTCGTGAGGATCGCCCGTGCGGCAACGCAGGCCTTCCTCCTCTGCCGCCACCACCAAGAAGGAAAGCAGACCAACATCAGGACGAGGGGGCTGGGGGCTTCCAGGAGCCGCGCGCAATCGCTTGCATCTTGGGTGGCGCGCAGGCCCCAGCCTCATAGCGTATCTTCAAGCAGTTTGCTCGCGAGGTGAATGCACTCCTCCCCAAGCTTGAGGCCACGCGCCCTCTTAGGTGGTCCGCGTGCACTATCATGTTCAGCTCAGCGATCAGCTCAAGTGCGCGGAAACGGCCGGAGTCCTCCCGATGCTTTGCCACCCAGTCATCAGCAACGTGCAGGTCACCAGGACCCTCATTGACGGCGGAGCAGTACTCAACGTCCTGTCCGTCGAGACGTTCGACAATCTCCAAGTGTCGTACGATCAGCTTCAGCCAACCAAGCCCTTCTCAAGAGTCACTGATGGTTCCACTGTTCCGATAGGGCAGGTTCGCCTTCCGGTCACCTTCGGGCAGCGCAACAACTACCGCACCGAGCTCATCGACTTCGAAGTCGCCCACATCCGTCTGCCATACAATGCCATCCTCGGGTACCCGGCCCTGGCCAAGTTCATGGCAGTGACTCACCATGGATACAATGTCCTCAAGATGCCAGGAAGCGGTGGAGTCATCACCGTGCCCTGTGAAGAAAGGGACGCAGTGTGTTCACTCGAGCGCGCGTTCCAAGCCACAGCAATCGAAGACCCGGACCGCAGAAACAGAAGACTTCCCGAGGCGACCCCCAAGAAGAAGAAGGCTTTGCCTGGCCCAAGCCATCAGGAGGCAGGCGCCTCCGGAGGTGTTGGGTTAGGATCTGCGCCCAATCAGGGAGCGCCACCCTCTCTTGCATTGGAAGGCGCGTCCGGCGCCCTTCTCAGGCAGGGCTCGGGGGCTCTTTCTTGGAGAGCCACCGACCTTGCCAAGGTCGCAAGGGAGGCGCTCGGGCACCATTTGGAGGGGTGCTTCCAGGCACGTTTCCCTCAGGAAGGTACAAGGCAAGGAAGACCAAACCCACAAGAGTTCATCACAAGCAACACTCAGGAGCTATAGGAGTCGAGAGTCATGTGCGGCAGCCGCCGCTTGCCCGCCATGACCCCACATCCAGGCGAGGATGGTGGGCTGCGCGTCTGCATCGACGTACCGGGGCTCAATCAAGCTGCGTCTCAGGAGCACCTCTGGCCTTCGCGCGCGGGGCGTTGCGAGGGTCTGCCTCACAGCTACGTTCGCATGCCTTTCGGTCTGCCAAACGCGGTCGCCGCTCATCGGCGCGTGCTGAGAAGCATTCTGGAGGCTCAGGAGGTCAGGCATGGTACGGTCCTGGCGGAGATGGAGATGGCTCTCGGAGACCCACCTGTGCCCCCGGAGCCTCCCGAGGTTCCTGGGCCTGTGGGCTCGTGAGGGTCGACATCTTTATCGTGCATCGCCCGCTTCTTCAGCATCACTTCATCTTCAACGGCACCAGGTGACATCTTTCCAAGTTCTGTTTTTAGCTAGGAGCGCCCACAGGGCTGCATCATTCCCAGGCCGCGTGGGTCCGTCCCTGCGGCATGTATACGTTTTGCTTACGCTCTTTACTTACCTTGTCGGGGGCGCCCCTCGGGCTGCATCATCCCCGAGCTGCTCGGGCCTGGCCCTGCGGTGTCTACTTTTCCCGCGTCTACTTAAAATGAGTTTGCTCTTTCGCGCTCAATTGTCACCTGCTGCTTATCGCGGACTTCTCCGCTTCCATGAAAAGCGCTTGCACATTAAAAGGGGGGTACCTGAGCATCGTGACTCATGGGCTCCTACTGGCTCTCTAGCCCTCACCCCTGGCCTTGACCCACGGCATCGCGGCCTGTCATACCAGTGGTGGCTGAGCTCGCTCGAGGGCCGGGACCTGAGGACGTAGAGCATTTGCATTCTAACCACCCTGCAGGAACACTCCATTGATAAAGGCCCAGAGCCAGGCGCAACCCGCCTCGAGGTAGGGCCTCGTGAGTCCCCCGCTGGCTCATGACTGCCCAGATACACCTCTCCTAGCCCTACCGTGCCAGCCACGTGTCAAGGTGGGGATGTACACGCCCCGGGGGATCCTCTCGGAGGGGAGCCCCCTCCCACGTACTAGTGGAAGCACCATGCTCCGCGCTGGCTGACGACACTGCCGAGGAGCGGCTATGCCCGTACACATATGGAAGCGCTATGCTCCGCGCTGGTGATAAACAACTGAGGGTGGCCTCCGGACGTACCAACCTCAGGGAGCCCAGAGCTCAGTGCCCGGCACCATCGCAATGCCTCCCCTCAGGAGCGCCGCGCGAGGGGGCTGGACACGGGGGCTACGCTCGAGCCTCACCCAAGCGCACGCCACCCAGCCAGGACCCTCGGACCTGGTCGTCGCGCGCGCCTCCCTGAGCGGAGCCAAGGTATGGAAACCCGTTTGAACGTCAAGGGGGACTCCTGAGCATCGCGACTCAAGAGCCTAACTTGCCCCGTAGCCCCTCACTCCTTAGTCCCGTCCTGGTTTCTGGTCAGGGCTTACGCTGGGTGAGGAACGCGCGGGGTTGGGCCCTGCCGACGCAGAATGATCAATCCACTCCTCGTTACCCCCTTTCCTACTTGTTGCTTGTGCGTCCAGGGGGCTCCTGAGCATTGCGACTCGGGAGCCTAACTTGCCACGTAGCCCCTCACTCCTTAGTCCCGTCCTGGTTTCCGGTCGGGGCTAACACTGGGTGAGGTATGCGCGGGGCCGGGCCCTGCCGACGTAGAGCGCAAGAAAGTAGGGGAGGAAAATGCAAATTCTAGGAAATTCAAAGCAAATATTACAAACCATAGATTGTTTCATGACGTCAAACACAAGTCGCAACGCCTCCGTGAGGCATGGTGCATGTTGCAGGAATAAAAACAGGACAGAAACCGTAAATGGATCACTCTCCAGTGGTGTCGCCTCCTGGGGCCGCGGAGCTGGCGCCACCACGCCCGGGCAAGATGCTGAAGGTGCGGAACCTCCCTAGCAAAGCTTCGGCCCGAACTTTCACGGCCTCAGTGGTAGTGGCGGCAAGGTCATTGCTCATGGGCTCCAGCAGGCTATCGAGGTTGACGTTGGGGTCGCGCAGGTAGACGTGGCTGAGGACACGCGTCAGCGCCGCGAAGACAGGGTGCGCGCCTCGGCCTCAGTCGTAGGGACAAGGCCGTCTATGACATCTTCAAGCGCGCGGACCAGGAAGGGAAGCAGCTTGGTGAGGCCGTCCTCCGTGCCGGCCAGCGGCTCCTCCAAGCCGCTCTCGTAAAGCGCCTTCAGCGCGGCACGAGCCCTCTTCTCCATCTTCGCGAAGGCCACCCGAGCCTCCGCCAGGACCTTCGCCTTGGCGTCCAGCTCGGCCATCTCCGCCTGCAGCGACCGCTCCAGCGTCTCCAGTTCGCCGTGGCGGTCATCGAGCTTGGCGTCCCGGTCCTTGACGGTAGCCTCCCGAGCCTTCATCTCCTTCTCTTTCCCCTGGCGGCCGTGGACCTCCTTGGCGAGCTCGTCACGCATGCCTTGCAGCTTGACCTCCAGCTCCTTGCAGCGAGCCTTGGCAGCCGCAGCATCACCCAGCGCAGCGTCGCGGGCGGCCTTGGCCTGGTTGGCGGCCTGCTTCTCCCCATCGAAGGTCGCCACGACCTGGCTCAGCGCTGCTCGGACAGAGGCAGCAGAACGGGCCCAACCAGAAGCTAGCTCCAGGCGCTCGGCCGCTAAGCGAGGGTCCGCGCTCAGAAGATCCTCCCGCAGCTCGCTCAGTTCGCTGGCGACCTGGTCCAGGATGGCGGCAAAGGAAGCAGAAGAAGCGGGAACCGGCGGAGCAGGCGAAGAAGACGGCGGCGTGATCACAGCTTGGCAGGAAGGAACCCCCTAGGCCTTGATCACCACGGCTGCAGCATCGAGCGCAGTTGACTCCAGGGTCAGCAGGACCACGGGGGCTGACTCCTCGCCAAGGCGTCCCAGTCTGCCTCGCGAGGACGATCGGACCAGGGAGGCGCGAGCCGCGCCATCTTCCTCCCCAGCGGACGAAGGCACCGCCCCGGCAGATGGACTCGCCCCAAGCGGAGCCGCAGAAGCCCCTCTCAACCTCTTCGCCGCAGGCGCCGGCCTGACAAGAGAATATGGACGTCATGCCTCGGTGGCAGAAACCAAGCAAAGCGGGGATCAAGCACTTACTGGTCGTCGCTCACGGACCCAAGCAACTTCCGGTCGAACTTGAAGCCCGAGAGCCTGCAGCTTGGGTCAGCCTCGGGAGGCGCGGAAGCAGAAGCCACGTCGGGAGGGCTGGGGCTGGCTTCAGACCGCCCACGGATCGGAACAGACCCTGTGGGAACCAGCCCTGACCTGCCCTTCCTTGTGACCAAGGGAGAGTCCTCCCCTCCTCGCCCGACACCGGCATCATCGTCATCGGCATGGAGCGGAGGGCCCGAGACATAAGCCGAGGGAAGGACTCCCCCGACTCCTCGCCAGTCGCCTCGAAGACGGACTCTTCCTCCTCCGCCTCTTCTTCCTCCTCACTCTCGCTGGAGCTGCCGGAGGACACGTCCACCATCGCCAACGCCGCAAGATCCCCGGGAGCAACCGCGGGCACCAGCCCCTCATCGTTGAAGGTGGGCATGGCATTCACCACCTGCTCCTAGTCGTCGCGAAGGAACAGGGGGACGGGGGCGCCCACCGGCTTCGCCACGTCTCCCCCAACCAAGGAATGGAGGGCCGCGACTAGATTCCCGTCGGTGAGGGCCTCTGAGCTCAGGCGCAAGGCGGTGCCTGCTTCCCCAAGCCTCCACAACGGGAGCGAGTGCTCCTGGAGCGGAGCCACCCGGTGCTCCAAGAACTCCCTCTGGAGCATGGCTCCAGTCAGTTTCGCCGTCCCCAAGTTGCTCGGCCTCAGGTCCGCGTCCATCCTCTTTAGCACCGCCCTCGTGCGGGGGTCGACGAGCTCCGCACAGGACCATGCGTCGACGGCCTTGGGCTGCCCTATGGGCAGCACCAGATGGGGGTGGAGGCGCCACCATGATCCACTTGCTCCGGAAGCCTTCGATCCTCTTCCCACGCTTCGAGATGGCATTGGAATTGGAGTACGCGATGAAGCTCGCACACGCGGAGACATGGACACCAGAAACCTGGAGGGAAAAATAGTGACACAACAAGGCCACCGAGGGCTTTACCCCGACGTGAGCCTCACAGTAGTAAGCAAAAATCACCAGGAGAAGAACGGAGTTGGGGTGGAGATGCAGAGCCTGCCAAGTTGTACTGGCGAAGAACAGCAAAGAAGAACTCAGAGAAAGGAGGCACCAGATCGGCGACAATGGCGCTCACAAAGAGCGGATAGAAGGTGCTCCCCTTGGCTTCAGGCTGGTCAGAGCTGGCCTTGAGCACAGTCACCCCCTTGCTGCCCTGCGCCACCGTCATCAGGCGCGTAAGGGCGAGGTTCTTCTCCGACAGGTTCGGGGAATCCAGGGCCGGCGAGTACCAGGCCTCGGTCGAGGACTTGTGAGGCACCATGGCGTGCCAGATGAGAAGGATTGAGACAGATCTGGAGGATTTCGGAAGCAAGTAGGAGGAGAGCAAGAAAGGGGATCTGGAGCGAGGCGAAGGAGAACAAAGCAAGTAAGTCTGGCTTGGGCACCTCTTTTGTGAAATGGACGGTTGCCAAGGCGTCGTGGGGAAGCGCAGACGTCCACGTCCAATCAATCGCCACGCGGCGCCCAAGGCCGCAGGCTGTTAGGGCCCGCGGCATTTCGCGCTTGCCCCTTCGCTTTCCTGCTAGGCCAAGCCCGGGCGTGCCTTGAGCCTGGGGGCTACTGTCGGCGTTCTGGGAACGGGGGTCCCCAGACTTGCCTGCCTGCAGCCTCGGCGTGGCTCAAGTGGGGGCCAAGCACAGCCCATCTTTATCAGCTCAAGCTCAAGACCCTCGCGAGGGGCCAAGCCTCACGGGGCGGACGACAGGAAGCTTCCTCAGAGGCAGCCTTGTCAGGCAGGCTCACGAGGAGGCGGAGAGATCAAGGCAGGGGTACCTCGCGAAGAGCCCGTGACGCAAGCCATGACGATCGAGACCAGGCGGGTGCCAGGCGGGCGCCGGCCTGCGCAGTGTCCTTCTTTCCTCTTTGGTGCAAAGGGGGCAAGCACAGGCCAAGGCATCGGGCAAAGGTTGCCATTTCGGTGCAACAAGACCAAGACTAGCAGAGTGGCAGGACGGAGGTCACCGTGGAGCCCAAGACGGCATCATCACCAGTACTTGTGGCAGCCGAAGACCACCTTTGGTCAGGATAACTTATACTACATGTTCCCCTTCGAAATGGCCAATTGTTGGCACCCTTCCCGCTCATTATTTGGGGAGAGGCCCAAGGCCTCTATAAATAGAGCTAGCCACCATAGAGTAGAGACATCGAGAAAACACCTAGAGATCTGGTAAAGCCCTAGCAGAGAGAGAGAGGTGACTGAACTCACCCTAGCAGTTCATCGCACCAGCTCAAGAACACCTCTCGCGAGGCTGTTCTTCCTTTGTACTGTTCATTATCAGCCCCTGAGGCGGTCCACCACACCACACACTAGAGTAGGGTATTACACCACAACGGTGGCCCGAACCAGTATAAACCTTGTGCCCCTTGTGTTGTTCATTGTTTCCATCTTAAATCACGCGAGGAGATTGGACGTAGATCGGTAGGGGAGAGATCTTCGCGCGCACCCCAGTGTTCGAACCTCACGGGTCTGGTGGAACCCAAAATCCGACATACAAGTTGCCTTTTAACCTTCTACAATGACCGCCCTACACAAATAATATTCAACTAAAGTGGGAGAGACACACACCCACAAAGCCACTTTTATGCAATACAAGTTGCATGTCAAACAGTGCAAACGGTATCATGTGTGTGGACATGTAAGGTTGGTCTGAGCCGCTTCATCCCACAATACCACCAAAACCAAATAAGTCAAGGTAAGTAAGCAATCTGAACATCAACGCCCATGACAACTTTGTGCTCTACTCGTCCATATACATCTACGCATAGACCTAGCTCATGATGCCACTGATGGGAAACGAAGCATGAAAATAAAAAATCCTATGAAACACCCAAGATCTAATCTAGGAGATGCAAAGAAATGAGAGGGGACTGTGTCAACATACCCTTGTAGACCAAAAGCGGAAGCATACATAACACAGATGATGTAGTCGTACTCTTCGCAATCCAATCACGATCCAAACCGATCTAGCGCCGAACGGACGGCACCTCCGCGATCAGCGCACGTGCGGCTCAATGAAGTCTCCTCCTTCTTGATACAACAAGCAAGAGAGGAGAAGTAGATGGGATCTCAACCAGCACGAAGGCGTGGTGGAGATGGTAGTGGTGCAATCCCGGCAGGGCTTCGTCAAATGCTGCCGGAACCAATCTGAGGAGAAAACGGAGTGTTGGGAGAGGTAGGGCTACCACCGGGGCATGGGATTTGGTGTGTATGAAGGAAATATGTCCTAGAGGCAATAATAAAGTTGTTATTTATCTTTCCTTATATCATGATAAATGTTTATTATTCACGCTAGAATTGTATTAGCCAGAAACTTAGTACATGTGTGCATACATAGACAAAACAGAGTGTCCCTAGTATGCCTCTATTTGAATAGCTCGTTACTCAAAGATGGTTAAGTTTCCTGACCATAGAAATGTGTAGTCATTTTATGAACGGGATCACATCATTAGGAGAATGATGTGATGGACAAGACCCGTCCGTTAGCTTAGCATAATGATCGTTTATGTTTTGTGCTACTGCTTTCTTCATGACTTATACATGTTCCTATGACTATGAGATTATACAACACCCGAATACCAGAGGAACACTTAGTGTGATATTGAACGTCACAACGTAACTGGATGATTATAAAGATGCTCTATAGGTGTCTCCGATGGTGTTTGTTGAGTTGGCATAGAACGAGATTAGGATTTGTCACTCCATGTATCGGAGAGGTATCTCTGGGCCCTCTCGGTAATGATCATCACTATAAAGCCTTGCAAGCAATGTGACTAATGAGTTAGTTGCAGCATGATGCATTACGGAACGAGTAAAGAGAGTTTCCAGTAATGAGATTGAACTAGGCATGAGGATATCGACGATCGAATCTTGGGCAAGTAACATACCGATGACAAAGGGAACAACGTATCTTGTTATGCGGTTTGGCCGATAAAGATCTTCGTAGAATATGTAGGAGCCAATATGCGCATCCAAGTTCCGCTATTGGTTATTGACCAGATAGGCATCCAGGTTCCGCTATTGGTTATTGACCAGAGAGGTGTCTCGATCATGTCTACATAGTTCTTGAACCCGTTGGGTCCGCACGCTTAAACGTTCATTGACGATATAGTATTATATGAGTTATGTATGTTGGCGGCCGAATGTCGTTTGGAGTCCCGGACGAGATCACGGACATGGCGAGGAATTCCGGAATGGTCCGAAGATAAAGATTGACATATGGGATAATAGTGTTTGGTCTTCGGAAGGGTTCCGGAATTCACCGGAAGGGGTTCTGAATGTTTCCCAAAATGTTTGGGTACGAGAACACTTTATTTGGGCCAAAGGGGAAAGCCCACAAGGTTTTTGGAAAGTGCAAAAGGAAGTTTTGCAGAGTCCAGGGGCTAGACGCCAGGGTCTCTAGCGTCTGGGTCCACACGCCGGGAACCCTGGTGTCTGGCCCTGGAGTCCAAAAAGGACTCTTGCCTTTCGGGTGAAACCGACTTTGTGGAGACTTTTACTCCAAGTTTCGACCCCAAGGCTCAACATATAAATAGAGGGGCAGGGCTAGCACCCAAGACACATCAAGAAACACCAAGCCATATGCCAGCAACCCCGTCCCCTCTAGTTTATCCTCCGTCATAGTTTTCTAGTGCTTAGACGAAGCCCTGCTGAGATTGTTCTTCAGCAGCACCGTCACTACGCCGTCGTGCTGCCGGGACTCATCTACTACTTTGCCCATCTTGCTGGATCAAGAAGGCGAGGACGTCATCGAGCTGAACATGTGCTGAACATGGAGGTGTCGTACGTTTGGTACTTGATCGGTACGCATCGTGAAGGTGTATGACTACATCAACCGCGTTGATAAATGCTTCCACTTTCGGTCTACGAGGGTACGTAGACTCACTCTCCCCTCTCGTTGCTATGCATCTCTTAGATAGATCTTGCGTGATCGTAGGAAATTTTCTGAAATATTGCGTCCCCCAACAGTGCCATCCGAGCCAGGTCTATGCGTAGATGTTATATGCACGAGTAGAACACAATTAGTTGTGGGCGATAATAGTCATACTGCTTACCAGGAACATCTTACTTTGATTAGGTGGTATTGTTGGATGAAGCGGCCTGGACTGACATTACATGACCGCATTCATGAGACTGGTTCTACCGACATGCTTCGGACATAGGTGGCTGGCGGCTATCTGTTTCTCCAACTTTAGTTGAATCAATTTTGACTACGCCCGGTCCTTGTTGAAGGTTAAAACAGCACACTTGACAAAAAATCGTTGTGGTTTTGATGCGTAGGTAAGAACGGTTCTTACTAGAAGCCCATAGCTGCCACGTAAAACTTGCAACAACAAAGTAGAGGGCGTCTAACTTTTTTTGGCAGGGCATGTTGTGATGTGATATGGTCAAGACGTGATGAGATATAAATTGTTGTATGAGATGATCATGTTTTGTAACTGTTATCGGCAACTGGCAGGAGCCTTATGGTTGTCGCTTTATTGTATGAAATGCAATCGCCATGTAAATGCTTTACTTTATCACTAAGCGGTGGTGATAGTCATTGAAGCAACAGTTGGCAAGACGACAACGATGCTACGATGGAGATCAAGGTGTCAAGCTGGTGACGATGGTGATCATGACGGTGCTTTGGAGATGGAGATCAAAGGAACAAGATGATGATGGCCATATCATATTACTTATTTTGATTGCATGTGATGTTTATCCTTTATGCATCTTATTTTGCTTAGTACGGCGGTAGCATTATAAGATGATCCCTCACTAAATTTCAGGTATAAGTGTTCTCCCTGAGTACGCATCATTGCTACAGTTTGTCGTGCCGAGACACCACGTGATGATCGGGTGTGATAAGCTCTACGTTCACATAAAACGGGTGCAAGCTAGTTTGCACATGCAGAATACTCGGGTTAAACTTGACGAGCCTGGCATATGCAAATATGGCCTCGGAACACTCAAACCGAAAGGTCGAACGTGAATCATATAGTAGATATGATCAACATAGTGATGTTCACCATTGAAAACAACTCCATCTCATGTGATGATCGGATATGGTTTAGTTGATATGGATCACGTGATCATTTAGATGACTAGAGGGATGTCTATCTAAGTGGGAGTTCTTAAGTAATATGATTAATTGAACTTTAATTTATCATGAACATAGTCCTGTTAGTATTTGCAAATTATGTTGTAGATCAATAGCTCACAATCTCCCCGTTTATTTTTGATATGTTCCAAGAGAAAACTAAGTTGAAAGATGATAGTAGCAATGATGCGGACTGGGTCCGTGATCTGAGGATTATCCTCATTGTTGCACAGAAGAATTATGTCCTTGATGCACCGTTAGGTGACAGGCCTATTGCAGGAGCAGATGCAGACGTTATGATCATTTGACAAGCTCGGTATGATGACTACTTGATAGTTTCGTGCGCCATGCTTTACGGCTTATAACCAGGACTTCAAAAATGTTTTGAATGACACGAAGCATATAATATGTTCCGATAGCTGAAATTGGTATTTCAGACTCATGCCCGAGTCGAGAGTTATGAGACCTCTCACAAGTATTTTTCCTACAAGATGGAGGAGAATAGCTCAACCAGTGAGCATGTGCTCAGCATGTCTGAGTACTACAATCGCTGGAATCAAGTGGGAGTTAATCTTCCAGATAAGATAGTGATTGACAGAGTTCTCTAGTCACTATCACCAAGTTACTGGAACTTCGTGATGAACTATAATATGAGAGGGATGACGAAAACGATTCCCCGAGCTCTTCGTGATGCTGAAATCGGCGAAGGTAGAAATCAAGAAAAGCGTCAACTATTGATGGTTGAAAAGACCACTAGTTTCAAGTAAAAGGGCAAGGGAAAGAAAGGGAACTTCAAGAAGAATGGCAAGCAAGTTTCCACTCCAATGAAGAAGCCCAAAGCTAGACCCAAGCCTGAAACTGAGTGCTTCTATTGCAAAGGAAATGGTCACTGGAAGCAGAACTGCAACAAATACTTGGCGGATAAGAAGGATGGCAAAGTGAACAAAAGTATATCTACATGTTATTGATGTGTACTTTACAAATTTTCATAGTAGCCCTGGGTATTTGATACTGGTTCAGTTGCTATGATTAGTAACTCAAAACAGGAGTTACAAAATGAACAAAGACTAGTTGAGGGCAAGGTGACGATGTGTGTTGGAAATGATTTCAAGGTTGATAAGATCACCATCGCATACTCCCTCTACCTTCGGTATTAGTACTGGAACTAAATAAATGTTATTTGGTGTTTGCGTTGAGCATAAATATGATTGGATCATGTTTATAGCGATACGGTTATTCATTTAAGTCAGAGAATAATTGTTGTTATGTTTACATGAATTAAACCTTCTATGGTATTACATCCAATGTAAATGGTTTACTGAATCTCGATCATAGTGATACACATATTATTGATGCCAAAAGATGCAAAGTTAATAATGATAGTGTAACTTATTTGTGGCACTGATGTTTAGGTCATATTGGTGTAAAGCGCATGAAGAAACAACATGCTGATAGGCTTTTGGAATCACTTGATTATGAATCACTTGATGCTTGCGAACCATGCCTCATGGGCAAGATGACTAAGACTCCGTTCTCCAGAACAATGGAGCGAGCCACTGACTTACTGGAAATAATACATACCGATGTGTGCGGTCCGATGAGTGTTAAGGCTCCTGGAGGGTATCGTTATTTTCTGACCTTCACAGATGATTTGAGCAGATATGGGTATTGTCGGTGTCAAAATCGGTGGATCTCGGGTAGGGGGGTCCTGAACTGTGCGTCTAGGATCGATGGTAAGAGGAGACAGGGGACACGATGTTTACCCAGGTTCGGGCCCTCTCTATGGAGGTAATACCCTACTTCCTGCTTGATTGATCTTGATGAATATGAGTATTACAAGAGTTGATCTACCACGATATCATAATGACTAAACCCTAGAAGTCTAGCCTATGGTAATGAGTATATGTGGTGTCCTTTCCGGACTACCCCCTTCGGTTTATATAGACACCGAGGGGATCTAGGGTTTACATGGAGTCGGTTACATAAGAAGGGATCTTCGGTCGCCAAGCTTGCCTTCCACGCCAAGTAGAGTCCAATCCGGACACGGTGCAGTCTTCGTCCTTCATGTCTTCACGGCCCATCAGTCTGGCCCATGGATAATAGGCCGGACGCCCGAGGACCCCTTAGTCCAGGACTCCCTCAGTAGCCCCCGAACCAATCTTCAATAACGAGGTGCTCGGCACACATACTGTCTTCGGCATTGCAAGGCGGGTTCTCCCTTCAACGATCTCTAAGTATGTATTCGGCCATTGATCCAATGTCGCCTCCTTGGCTTCCACACGTTGAAAAAACTTCGTCCTCCACGTGTCGAGTGAATGTGGAAAGTTAGGGTATTTTTGCGAATAACACCCCCTTCATGCGAGGAAGAGCGCTATTTAAAGAGATTGGACCCCAGATCCGTTCAACGCTACGCGGAAGAAATCCCCAGAGACTACTTTAGGAGAAACCATTCTGGCATGGCGAATGCTCCCAGTTCCTCCGCTCGTCCCAGCCCAGAGAAAGGCGAGTGGGAGAGGTGTTCCGTGTCTCATAGCTGTTTGATGAAGTTGCAAACACAGGGATTCCTTCCCCATGCAGATCTAGTCCCTGTTCGATCGGGGCTAGCTTCCTTCAATGAGGGGACTCAGGCATAGGACTTCCCCAATCTGTCCGGGGGAGAGCGAGTGTGCTTTGTCCCCTACCTACTAAGAGGCCTCGGATTACCAATTCATCCGTTCCTCCGAGGGCTTCTGGAATATTACGGCCTCCAGCTGCACAACTTTACTCCGGCCTCTATTCTGCACATTGCGGGTTACGTTGCTTTATGTGAACTTTTCCTGGGCATCGAGGCTCACTTCGAGTTGTGGAGGAAGTTGTTTTGACTCGTCCGGCGCAACCACGAAGGGTCAATATTTGAAGTGGGCGGAGCCGAAGTGTGGTGCGTCGCCGATACTGGATAACCATCCGGCACACCAAGGAAGGCACCTAATGAATGGCCCTCCGAATGGTTTTATATAGAGGACGTTGCGCTTCCTAACCCGATTCAAAAGGGTTTCCCTGAATTTGCCCGTGTCCCGCTAAAGAAACGCCACAGTTGGCGTCCCCGGAGTCTTGAAGAGGAAGACGGCGCAGAGGTTCGTCAGCTGATGAGAAGGATAAGAGAGCTCACTCAGTCCGGACTCAAAGTAATCGAGGTTATGGCGATTTCCATAGCGCGAGGGGTTCAACCGCTCCAATACAGAGGGCTTCCCATGTGGCACTATAATGGGGAGGACGACGCTTCTCGCTGCGGCCGGAAAGCTTCGGATACCCCTGCCGCTTTGGCTAAGATATTAGCCGAACTGTTCAATGGGGAGGAAAAGGAATTTCTCCGTGTCAAATCTAGAGACGGGTACTCTATGTATAACCCTCCCAGCTAGGTAAGGCCCGACCCCTCCGTTTTTTACTTCTTCCATCTCCAAATTGCTTTTGATAAACTTCTAGCTTGTTTGCTTATGACAGCACTGGCAAAAGGTCACCGAGGGATTTTATAGTCCCGCCCCATAGCCGGAGGACCACAACCAGGAGCTAGATCCCGGGTTCGAAGAGGACACGAATATATTTGTGGTGCTTGCTGAGGGAGTGTTCTACCAGACCAGCTACGACGGCACAGAAGTGGCCATTACCGCAGACTATCCAGGACTTCCTCCTGCTTCTCGAGTAAATAATTAAGAAATTGCCTTCTCTAAAAGAGTGCTCTTACTCCGTCTCACCCATCGCACTGTATCGTGTTTCACAGGGGAGACGTTCGGCGGCTTCGAAGAGATCGGCTCCCGTGTCGGACAATCCTTCCAAGAGGAAAGCAAATGAAGACACGGCCGCGCCTTCATCAAAGAGGTATGAATTCGCCAACCTACCCCTGAGCAGTCATGTCCAACCGTGACCTTCCCATCTTCCATTTTTTAGGAGGAAGGCACGCCAGACTGTATCCGGGGGTCCGAGCGGCCGTATTTCCCACAGCCAAGATTCAAATCCCGTCGTGAAGACGGGGGCTGATGCAGGGGCAATGCCGGACTGTCCTCCCGCCGAGGATTCGGATGATGTATCGGTCACCAACTCGGAAGTGGAGAGTGCTATGAATCATCGGCACCGCCGGGCCATTTTACAAGATCCTGGCTTTTCAGAAGAGTCGTTTAATGCCGTCAACGCAACCGATGCATACATCCGGGCTGCTTGAGATGCGATTAGCAGGGCCACAAAGCAACATCTGAAAGATGTGCAGGTAAATTTGCTTTGTCTGACTATGACAACCATATGCTAGTATCCCCCGAGATTTAAAGGAGTTGAATCAACTGATTTAAGGATCAATGTACAACCAGTTTCTTATGGAGAAGAATACCCAGCTGGCTCAGGAACAAGAAAAGTGTCAGCGCCAGCTCCGTGCTGCTAACGCCGAACTGGAGAAATATAAAGCATCTCTAGCTTATATTTTCCTCCATCGAAAATTCATAAGGATACACCGATAGTGTGAATCTGGGTTCTAATTTTTATGTTGGGTTGTTTAGACCAAGTACGAGAGCAGCTAGACGCCGCTCGAAGCGAAGAACATGGAGCCAAAAAGCTACTAGCAGCGGGCGAGCGTGTATTGACGAAGGTCGTTGAAAAGAAAAAGAAACTCCAGGATTCGAACATCAACCTAGGCGAAGAACTGAAAGATGTGCGACCGCAGCTAGCCGACTCTGTGAAAGAGAACAAGAAGCTCTGAGGCAGCATATTCAGTATGTGGCCGCTTTTATCTTACAACAGCTTGGAGGTAGCAGTAGCTGATATATAGCTGTAATTACAGGTTTGTTGACGAACCACCCCGAAGAGGAAGTGTTCGGATCATCAAATGATCTTCTGCAGGAGCTGTCGCAGTTGCATGAGCAAGCTCAGCAGGCTATGCGGAGTGTAGCCAAGGCTTTATGGCCATCCGACTCCCCTCCAGGAAGCATGGAGAAGCTGGTAGAGCTGTTCAAGGGAGCGCGGCGGCGTATCTGGCTGTGGAAGATATCTGCCTATCGAGAGGGTGCGCGAGAGGCCTGGGCCATGGTGAAGACGCGCTATACCAAGCTGGATCCTAATCACATGGCTCGCACCGGGCCGGTCGGGCCAAATGGGGAAGAAATTCACATTAGTATAGTATATGACCAAGTAGAGGTGGCCGCCAAATATTCTCAACAGGATTGTAAGTTAGACTGCCTGTTGGAAGGTCTAGAGGAAGAGGTGTTCGAGTCCAAGTGACTGTGTACTTTTCCTCATCTAGCTGAATTGTATATCATTTTTCATGGCAGACCTTTTCGCTTCAACCTCCGGACTCCAAGGTGCGGAGTGTTTCTGAGTACCATCACGGTCGAATAGGCCAGGGTATGCTTGGAACTAGGCGTAGGGGTCATAGTTGCTTGAACAGACAAGTTGTATCCGGCTAGCTATGTTATATTACATGGATATTGTAAGAAACATCTTCCAGGGAGAATAGTTCTGTTAAGAGTTCCTTTCCCTGGGTGTGCATGTATTTAATGTACATGTCGGGATTGTGAGGCGAGCACCACAGTTCGTATAACTTCTGGGGGTGCACAATGGAGTGAGTATAGAAAACATCTCTAATTCACCGACCGAATATTCCCTTAAGAACGCTAGCTTTCGGCTTCACCCAGCCTAAGGTACACATCCGGATGACCCGGCAGTAACAATCGCAGAGGTGCTCCCTTTGTGCCCTAGCCGAACTAACGGGAACGTAGGGCATAAGCACAGAAGGCAACCCAGCTTGGCCAAAACTTAAGTCCTATCGATGCATATAGTGGCGAAGAAAAGGTACATATGGAAAAACTCATATGTGAGGAGCTTGATGCTCAAGGAATGACAAGAACTTCTGTTCGAGAAGCCCCCTAGTACAAGTGGCATACATGTTTGAAGATGTATGTGCCAATGGTGTGTGGTCTAGCCGCACTAAAGCTTTAAAGCGAGAAAGAAGAAAGTACTCGGAGAAGAGAAAAAAACAATGGAAACTATAGGGGAGGAGGAGACGAACAAGGGGTTTAGCGCTAGGCGTAGAATCTTCGGAGTCTGGCCGCGTTCCAGGGGTTCGGCTCAAGGCGATTGTCTGGTGCATTGCCAAGACGGTACGCTCCTCCGGTGAGAACTTCGTCAATTATGAAGGGACCCTCCCATTTGGGCTTGAGTTTGTCCTTTTTCTTCTCCGTGAGTCGTAGAACGAGTTCGCCAACATTGTAAGTCTTGGCCCGTACTTCTATGCTTTGATATCTTCGAGCCTGTTGTTGGTAAACTGCTGAGCGGGCTTTTGCGACATCGCGTTCCTCCTCCAGGGCATCTAGGTTGTCCTGCCGATCGAGCTCGGCTTCTCTCTCCTCGTACATACGCACTCTAGGTGAGTCGTGAATAATATCGCAGGGCAATACGGCCTCTGCACCATACACCGGGAAGAAAGGTGTGTACCCGGTAGTATGGTTGGGCGTGGTCCACAGCCCTTAGAGTACGGAGTCGAGCTCCTCAACCCAGTGCTTGTCTGACTCTTTTAAAGACCGCACTAGTCTGGGTTTGATGCCGCTCATAATAAGACCGTTGGCGCGTTCGACTTGACCGTTGGTTTGTGGGTGGTAGACGGAGGCGTAATCTAGTTTAATGCCCAGCATAGTACACCAGGTTTTTACCTCGTCAGCTCTGAAATTGGAGCCGTTGTCAGTGATGATGTTGTGTGGGACACCATAACAGTGCACAACATCGGATATGAAGTCTATCACTGGGCCAGACTCGGCCGTTTTGACCGGTTTAGCCTCTATCCACTTGGTGAATTTGTCCACCATAACCAACAGATATTTTTTCTTATGGCTTCCCCCTTTAAGGGGTCCAACCATGTCAAGTCCCTAGACTGCGAAAGGCCAACTGATGGGGATTGTTTGTAGGGCAGTGGGGGGCATATGGCTTTGATTGGCAAAGAGTTGGCATCCGATGCAATGTTGGACAAGGTCCTGTGCATCTGCTCGGGCCGTCGGCCAATAAACCCTTTACAGAAAGCCTTGCTAACAAGGGCCCGAGCTGCGGCGTGGTGCCCGCCGAGTCCGGCATGAATTTCAGCCAAGAGCTACCGCCCCTCTTCCTCGGATATACATCATTGGAGGACTCCGGTGGCGCTTTTCTTCTAGAGCTCTCCATCATGAACCTTGTAGGCCTTCGAGCGCCGGACAATGTAACGGGCCTCATTCTGGTCCTCGGGAAGCTCCTTCCTATTAAGGTAGGCCAGAAAGGGCTCGGTCCATGGGGCAATGACTGCCATGATGAGATGCGCCGATGGTGTTATGTCGGGGTTTCCGGGATCTGGGGTTATGTTTGGGTCTGGACTAGCATTGCCCTTTTCCCCCTGCCACACCACGGATGGCTTAAAGAGCCTTTCCAGGAAGATATTAGGTGGGACGGGGTAGCGCTTAGTGCTAATATGAGCAAGAACATCCGTCGCTTGATTACTTTCTCGAGCCACATGATGGAACTCGAGCCCCTCGAACCGGGCCGACATTTTTATGACTGCGTTACGATACGCTGCTATTTTCGGATCTTTAGCGTCGAAATCTCCATTTATTTGAGATATTGCAAGGTTTGAGTCCCCGCGCACTTCTAGGCGTTGTATGCCCATGGAGACAGCCTTCCGGAGACCATGCAACAAGGCCTCGTACTCGGCTGCATTATTGGAGTCTGTGTATAGTATTTGGAGAACGTACTGGACGATGTCTCCGGTAGGGGACGTTAAGACGACACCCGCTCATAACCTTGCCAACATTTTGGAGCCGTCGAAGTGCATGACCCAATTGGAGTATGTGTCGTACTCTTTAGGGAGTTTGGCCTCTGTCCATTCGGCGATGAAGTTGGCCAGTACTTGGGATTTGATAGCTCGACGTGGCTTGTATGTAATGTCAAATGGCAGGAGCTTAATGGCCCATTTGGCAATCCGGCCCGTAGCATCGTGGTTATTTATAATGTCGTTGAGTGGCACTTCGGAGGCCACCGTGATCGAACACTCCTAGAAGTAGTGACGGAGCTTCCGGGATGCCATGAAGACCGCGTATGCTATTTTTTGATAATGAGGGTACCCGGGCTTTGCATGGTGTAAGGACAGTAGATATGTAGTATACTGGCTTCTGAAGCGGGAATTTATGTTCGTCCTGTTCTCGTTCAACAACGAGTACGGCGCTCACCACCTGATGTGTTTCCGATATGTATAGTAACATCGGTTCGCCAGAGTTTGGTGCGGCCAGGATTGGATTGCTAGCAAGGAGGGTTTTTATTTCTTCCAATCCGGCTGTTGTCGCGTCCGTCCACTCGAAGTGGTCGGCTCTCCGTAGAAGGCGATAGAGAGGCAGTGCCTTTTCTCCTAGTCTGGAGATAAAGCGGCTTAGAGCTGCCACACAACCTGTCAGTTTTTGAACTTGCTTAAGGTCTGTTGGCTTAGCCAATTGTGACAAAGCTCGGATTTTGGCTGGGTTTGCTTCGATTCCTCTATTGGAAATGATAAAGCCCAGCAGTTTTCCAGTGGGGATGCCAAAGACACACTTTTCCGGGTTGAGCTTAATGTCATACGCCCTGAGGTTGTCGAATGTAAGACGTGAGTCGTCTATTAGTGTTTCCACGTGCCTGGTTTTGATGACAACGTCATCAACGTAAGCCTCTACTATTTTGCCAATCTGTTTCTCCAGGCATGTTTGAATCATGCGTTGATATGTGGCACCGGCATTCTTGAGCCCGAAGGGCATGGTATTGAAGCAGAATGGCCCGTATGGGGTGATAACTGCTGTTGCAGCTTGATCGGATTCCTTCAATTTGATTTGTTGGTATCCGGACTATGCATCGAGGAAACATAGTGAGTCATGTCCTGCGGTGGCGTCAATGATTTGATCAATGCGGGGGAGGGGGAAGGGATCCTTGGGGAAGGCTTTGTTGAGGTCTTTGAAATCAACGCACAGGAGCCAGGATTTGTCCTTCTTTGGTACCATCACCAGGTTTGCCAGCCAGTCCGGATGTTTGATTTCTCTAATGAATCCGGCCTCGATGAGTTTGGCCAGCTCCTCCCCCATGGCTTGTCGCTTGGGTTCGGAAAAGCGCCGCAGTTCTTGCATAACTGGTTAAACCCCTTTAATATATTGAGGCTATGTTCGGCCAGCTTGTGTGGGATCCCTGGCATATCCGAAGGGTGCCAGGCAAATATGTCCCAGTTTTCGCGCAGCAATTCTCGTAGTGCGGCGTCAACTATTGGGTTTAGTAGAGCTCCGATGGATGCCGCCTTCTTGGGGTCCGTTGGGTGGACCTGGAATTGGATTATTTCTTTTGTCGGTTTAAACAATGTGGATTTGGAGCGTTTGTCGAGGATCACACCGTCCTTGTCCACTGTGGAGCGTAGTGCGGTTAATTCTTCGGGCGCGAGGGCTTTAGATAGCGCCTCCAAGGCCAGGGATGCAGTTTTGTTTTCAGCGTGGAGTGCTATGTCCGGATCACTGACGAGAGTGATTATACCGTTTGGTCCGGGCATTTTGAGCTTCATATATCCGTAGTGAGGTATAGCTTGGAAGCATGTAAAAGCATCCCGCCCCAACAGGGCGTGATATCCGCTGCTAAAAGGGGCCACTTGGAAGGTTATTTCTTCGGTCCGATAGTTCTCCGGCGATCCGAATACCACATCAAGTGTGATTTTTCCCGCGCACCGCGCCTCCCGACTAGGAATAATTCCCCGGAAGGTTGTGTTACTTTATTTGATGCGGCTCCTATCTATTACCATTTTATGGAGTGTGTCCTCGTAAATGAGATTTAGTCCGCTGTCGCCGTCCATGAGGACCTTGGTGAGTCGAAACCCATCCACGATGGGGCTGAGGACTAACGCGGCCGGTGCTCGTGCTGCTCTGTACTTTGGTTTGTCATCAGCGTTGAATGGTATAGCCTTGTCGTTCCATGGGTTTATTACAGCAATTTGGTAGACTTTGTTGAGCTCGCGAAGTGCCCTTTTGCGCTTGTTATTTGAAGCGAATGTCTCGAAGACTGTCAATACTCTTGGGTCATCGTCTTCTGGGGGGTGTTGTTCCGGGGCGTCCTTGATAAGGATGTTCTCGCCGCTCTTGGCTACCTGTCGTAGTATCCAACATGCTCTAAGGTTGTGGGTTGCTACGATATCTGTTGTTGTATGTATTTTGCATGGGCCATCGAGCCACCCTTCCAGAACAGTGCCTTGCCGTGTAGTGGCTTTGTGTTTTTTGACTGTTGGATTGGGCGTGCCACGAGGGTGTGCCCTTTTCGCCTGTAGGGGAAGTCGGGTTGGGGTGATGGTTCCCAGCGAGCTGCCCGAGTTTCCCAGGCGCTTTCCATCACGCAGTATTTTTGTATGATGGTTGCTAAGTCAGCAAATTTTAGTATGCAGCGGCGATTGATGGAGTTGAGGATTCCTTCGTCCGCACAGTTTTTGCAGAACACTGATATTGCATCCTCATCACGGCAATCCTTTACCTTGTCCTTGACAAGGAGGAATCTGGCCCAAAAGTGGTGGACCTTCTCCTGAGATTGTTGTTTTATGCTCATGAGAGCCTCTATATCCGGGTGGGTGGGTGGAATTAAATCCTAACCCCGACCTAACCGGTTGTCCGGAGTCCGATGACCTTCCAGACTAGAGAATCCGGGTTCCGGAATATCTTCTGATTGTTTGGAGCCGCCGTCCGATGCTATTTTTGAAGGGCTGGTTGCGTCCTTTCGTGGGTGAGTATCTGTCTCTTCATGAACGGCGACTCGAACATAGTCTGTCTTCAATATAGAAGAAGACTCGCCATCCTGTTCCGGGATTGCCGCGATCTAGTGGGTGACCGGTGGGGTTTTGGTTTCTCCCTGGTCGGTTTTAGGCCCGATCTTATCGTAATCTGTGGCAATTCCCAAAGCAGCGATGCGATCTAGGAGCTCGTTTAAGGAAGAAAACTCAACCGGATCCATCTACCTGGAGTGCTCGGAGTTTATGCGAAGGGGATTTTTGATGGCCCGAGAGGTCATCGTCGGCCCTGCGGCCGAACGGGCGATCATAGTAAAGTCGCCCAGCCGGAGAGTTTGGCCTGAGGCCAAAACTACCCCCACTGTAATATTGTCTTTAATGACAAGGCGAGCCATCGAGCCTTTCATCGATGGCACAGTGGAACTCTCAATGAAAGCACCAATGTCAGTGTCAAAACCGGTGGATCTCGGGTAGCAGTCCCGAACTGTGCGTCTAGGACCGATGGTAACAGGAGGCAGGGGACATGATGTTTACCTAGGTTCGAGCCCTCTCTATGGAGGTAATAGCCTACTACCTGCTTGATTGATCTTGATGAATATGAGTATTACAAGAGTTGATCTACCATGAGATCGTAATGACTAAACCCTAGAGGTCTAGCCTATGGTAATGAGTATATGTGGTGTCCTTTCCGGACTACCCCTTTGGTTTATATAGACATCGAGGGGATCTAGGGTTTACATTGAGTCGGTTACATAAGAAGGGATCTTCGATCGCCAAGCTTGCCTTCCACGCCAAGTAGAGTCCAATCCGGACACAGTGCAGTCTTCGGCCTTCATGTCTTCACGGCCCATCAGTCCGGCCCATGGATAATAGGCCGGACGCCCGAGGACCCCTTAGTCCAGGACTCCCTCAGGTATATCTACTTGATGAAACATAAGTCTGAAACATTTGAAAAGTTCAAAGAATTTCAGAGTGACGTAGAAAATCATCGTAACAAGGAAATAAAATTCTTACGATCTGATCGTGGAGGTGAATATTTGAGTTATGAGTTTGGTCTTCATTTGAAACAATGTGGAATAGTTTCACAACTCACGCCACCAGGAGCACCACGGCGTAATGGTGTGTCCAAACATCGTAATCATACTTTATTAGAAATGGTGCGATCCATGATGTCTCTTACTGATTTATCGCTATCATTTTGGGGTTATGCATTAGAGACAGGTGCTTATATGAAAAAATCTTCAACCTGATAAGCTCGAACCCAAATCGGAGAAATGTGTCTTCATAGGATACCCAAAGGAGACTGTTGGGTGCACCTTCTATCACAGATCCGATGGCAAGATATTCGTTGCTAAGAATGGATCCTTTCTAAAGAAGGAGTTTCTCTCGAAAGAAGCGAGTGGGAGGAAAGTAGAACTTGATAAGGTAAATGTACCTTCTCCTGAATTGTAAAGTAGTTCATCACATAAATCAGTTCTAGTGATTCCTACAACAATTAGTGAGGAAACTAATGATGATGATCATGAAACTTCAGATCAAGTTACTACCGAACCTCGTAGGTCAACCAGAGTACGATCCGCACCAGGGTGGTATGTTAATCCTTTCTGGAAGTCATGTTACTAGACCATGACGAACCTATGAACTATGAGGAAGCGATGATGAGCCCAGATTCCTCGAAATGGCTTGAGGCCATGAAATCTGAGATGGGATCCATGTATGAGAACAAAGTATGGACTTTGATTGACTTGCCCGATGATCGGCGAGCCATTGAGATTAAATGGATCTTTAAGAGGAAGACAGACGCTGATAGTAGTGTTACTATCTACAAAGCTCGAATTGTCGCAAAAGGTTTTCGATAAGTTCAAGGTGTTGACTACAATGAGATTTTCTCACTCGTAGCAATGCTTAAAAGTCTGTCCAAATCATGTTAGCAATTGCCATATTTTATGAAATCTGGCAAATGGATGTCAAAATTGCATTCCTTAATAGATTTCTTAAAGAAAGAGTTGTATATGATGCAACAAGAAGGTTTTGTCAATCCTAAAGGTGCTAACAAAGTGTGCAAGCTCCAGCGATCCATCTATGGACTGGTGCAAGCATCTCGGAGTTGGAATATACGGTTTGATGAGTTGATCAAAGCATACAGTTTTATACAGACTTGCGGTGAAGCCTGTATTTACAAGAAAGTGAGTGGGAGTAGTACAACCTTTCTAATAAGTATATGTGAATGACATATTGTTGATCGGAAATGATGTAGAATTTTATGTAAGCATAAAGGTATGATTGAAAGGAGTTTTTCAAAGAAAGACCTCGGTGAAGCTACTTACATATTGAGCATCAAGATCTATAGAGATAGATCAAGATGCTTGATAGGATTTTTTCAATAAGTACATACCTTGAAAAGATTTTGAAGACTGTTCAAAATGAACATTCAAAGAAGGAGTTCTTGCCTGTGTTGCAAGGTGTGAAGTTGAGTAAAGACTCAAAACCCGACCACAGCAAAAAATAGAAAGAGAATGAAAAGTCAGTCCCTATGCCTTAGCCGTAGGTTCTATAAAGTATGCTATGCTGTGCACCAGACCTATTGTATACCTTAGCATGATTTTGGCAAAGGAGTACGATAGTGATCTAGGAGTAGATCATTGGACAACAGTCAAAATTATCCTTAGAGGACTAAGGAAATATTTCTTAGTTATGGAGGTGACAAAAAGTTTGTCGTAAAGGGTTACGTCGATGCAAGCTTTGACACGGATCCAGATGACCCTAAGTTTCAATATGGATACATATTGAAAGTGGGAGCGATTAGCTAGATTAGCTCCGCGCAGAGGTAGACATAGAAAATTTGCAAAATACATACGGCTCTGAATGTTATAGACCCATTGACTAAACTCCTCTCACAAGAAAACATGATCACACCTTAGTACTCTTTGGGTCCTAATCACATAGCAATGTGAACTATATTATTTACTCTAGTAAACCCTTTGGGTGTTAGTCACATGGCGATGTGAACTAATCACATAAAGATATGAACTATTGGTATTAAATCACATGACGATGTGAACTAGATTATTGACTCTAGTGCAAGTGGGAGACTGAAGGAAATATGCCCTAGAGGCAATAATAAAGTTGTTATTTATATTTCCTTATATCATGAAATGTTTATTATTCATGCTAGAATTGTATTAACCGGAAACTTAGTACATGTGTGAATACATAGACAAAACAGAGTGTCCCTAGTATGCCTCTACTTGACTAGCTCGTTACTGAAAGATGGTTAAGTTTCCTGACCATAGACATGTGTTGTCATTTGATGAACGGGATCACATCATTAGGAGAATGATGTGATTGACAAGACCCATCTGTTAGCTTGGCATAATGATTGTTTAGTTTTTCTGCTACTGCTTTCTTCATGACTTATACATGTTCCTATGACTATGAGATTATGCAACTCCCGAATACCAAAGGAACACTTAGTGTGCTATCAAACGTCACAATGTAACTGGGTGATTATAAAGATGCTCTACAGGTGTCTCCGATGGTGTTTGTTGAGTTGGCATAGGTCGAGATTAGGATTTGCCACTCCGTGTATCAGAGAGGTATCTCTAGGCCCTCTCGGTAATGATCATCACTATAAAGCCTTGCAAGCAATGTGACTAATGAGTTAGTTGGGGGATGATGCATTAAAGAACGAGTAAAGAGACTTGCCAATAACGAGATTGAACTAGGTATGAGGATACCGACGATCGAATCTCGGGCAAGTAACATACCGATGACAAAGGGACCAACGTATGTTGTTATGCGGTTCGACCAATAAAGATCTTCATAGAATATGTAGGAGCCAATATGGGCGTCCAGGTTCCGCTATTGGTTATTGACCAGAGAGGTGTCTCGGTCATGTCTACATAGTTCTTGAACCCGTAGGGTCCGCACGCTTAAACGTTCGTTGACGATATAGTATTATATGAGTTATGTATGTTGGTGACCGAATGTTGTTCGGAGTCCCGGATGAGATCACGGACATGATGAGGAACTCCGGAATCATCCAAAGATAAAGATTGATATATGGGATAATAGTGTTTGGTCTTCAGAAGGGTTCCAGAATTCATCGGAAGGTGTTCCAGATGTTTCCCGAAATGTTTGGGTACGAGAACACTTTATTTGGGCCAATGGGGAAAGCCCACAAGGTTTTTGGAAAGTGCAAAAGGAAGTTTTGCGAAGTCCAGGGGCCTCCCTGGCGTCTGGGTCCAGATGCCGGGAACCCTAGCGTCTGGCCCTGGAGTCCGAGAAGGACTCTTGCCTTTCGGGTGAAACCGACTTTGTGGAGTCTTTTACTCCAAGTTTCGACCCCAAGGTTCAGCATATAAAATAGAGGGGCAGGGCTAGCACCCAAGACACATCAAGAAACACCAAGCCGTGTGTCGGCAACCCCGTCCCCTCTAGTTTATCCTCCGTCATAGTTTTCATATTTCTTAGGCAAAGCCCTGCGGAGATTGTTCTTCACCAACACCATCGCCACGCCGTCGTGTTGCCGGAACTCATCTACTACCTCGCCCCTCTTGCTGGATCAACAAGGCGAGGACGTCATCGAGCTAAATGTGTGCTGAATGTGGAGGTGTCGTACGTTCGGTACTTGATCGTGGCGGGTCGTGAAGGTGTATAACTACATCAACCGCGTTGATAAATGCTTCTGCTTTCGGTCTATGAGGGAACATAGACACACTCTCCCCTCTTGTTGCTATGCATCTCCTAGATAGATCTTGCGTGATCGTAGAAATTTTTTTGAAATTGCATGCTAAATTCCCCAACAGTGTACAGCCCCTCCCTCTCCCACGCTATTTATAGGAGGAAAGGGGGAGGATTGGGTCACAGCCTTGGCCCCTCCTCCAAGGAAGGGGGCGCCGGCCTAGGGAGGAATCATGCCTCCCCAAGGCACCTAGGGGGTGCCTTCCCCCTTAGGACTCTTCCCCTTTTCTTTGTTCTAGGCGCATGGGCTACTTGGGCCTAGTGCCCTTGGCCCATGTTGGCTAGGAAGCCCTCTCTATAGTCCATGTGGGCCCCGAGGGCAGGTATACCCCCCCCCCTCCGGTGGACCCTCGGACCCCTTTCGGCACTCCCAGTACAATACCGATAATGCTCGAAACCTTTTTGGTGACCGAAACAGGACTTCCTATATATGAATCTTTACCTATGGACTATTTCGGAGCTCCTCGTGATGTCAGGGATCTCATCGGGACTCCGAACAACATTCAGTTACAAATGCAGATATCCCAATACTACTCTAGCGTCATCGAATGTTAAGCGTACGGACCCTACGGGTTCGAGAATCATGTAGACATAACTGAGACACCTCTCTGTTCAATAACCAATAGCGGGACCTGGATGCCCATATTGCTTCCTACATATTCCACGAAGATCTTTACCGGTTGAACCACGATATCAAGGATTCAATTAATCCCGTATGCAATCCCTTTGTCCGGCGATATGTTACTTGCCCGAGATTCGATCGTCGGTATCTCCATACCTACTTCAATCTCATTACAGGCAAGTCTCTTTACTCGTTCCGTAATACAAAATCCTGTGACTAACTCATTAGGCACATTGCTTGCAAGCTCTTTATGATGTTGTATTACCGAGAGGGCCCAGAGATATCTCTCCGTCACGTGGAGCGACAAATCCCAGTCTCGATCCATGCCAACCCAACAGACACCTTCAGAGATACATGTAGAGTACCTTTATGATCACCCAGTTACAAAGTGATGTTTGGATACACACTAAGTATTCCTCCGGTGTCAGGGAGTTGCACAATCTCATGGTCTGAGGAATGGATACTTGACATGATTAAAGTGGTAGCAAATAACTAAACGATCTGATGCTAAGCTTACGGTTGGGTCTTGTCCATCACATCATTCTCTTAATGATGTGATCCCGTTGTGAAATGACAACTCATGTCTATGGTTAGGAAACCTTAGCCATCTTTGATCAACGAGCCAGTCAAGTAGAGGCATACTAGGGACACAGTATAGTTTATGTATTCACACATGTATTTAAATTTCCGGTCAATACAATTCTAGCATGAATTATAAACATTTATCATGAATGAGAAATATGATAATAACCAATTTATTATTGCCTCTGGGGCATATTTCCAACTTGGTTTAAGTTTATGGATGATCATGCAAAAAAATTATGCGGGGTTGAATTTTGCATCTAGAAATCTTTTAGATTCCGATGTGGGTGGTAATTTTATGGAAATCACATTAGGAGAAGCTACTAACCTCCTAAATAATATTATGGCGAATTACTCTCAATGGCATACCGAAAGGTCTTCTACTAATAAAAAAGTGCATGCTATTGAAGAAATTAATACTTTGAGTGGAAAGCTGGACAAACTTATGAAATTGATTGCTAGCAAGAGTCCTCCTATTGATCCTAATGATATGTCTTTCTCTACGTTGATTGAAAATAATAATGAATCTATGGATGTGAATTTTGTTGGTAGGAACAATTTTGATAATAATGCATATAGAGGCAATTTTAATCCTAGGCCGTTTCCTAGTAATTCCTCTAATAATTATGGTAATTCTACAAGAATTCTTATGGAAATTTTAATAAGGTACCCTTTGATCTTGAGAATAATATCAAATATTTTATTAACTCCCAAAAGATTTTCAATGCCTTGATAGAAGAAAAATTGCTTAAGTTTGATGATGTGGCTAGAAATGTTGATTTAATTTATCATGAGATTGATTTCCTTAAGATTATATCTATGCCACCCAAGCTTGATATTAATGATTCTCTGAAATCTATTAAATTTTTTATTAATGAAAGTAGGGAGAGAACTACTAGAATGCGAGCTAAGAGAGAATGGCTAGAAAAAACACGTTCTTCTAGTTTTTGTGATAATCATGATGAATATCTTAAAGTGATTGGTGTGACACCTATTGAATATTTGTTTGCCAATATAAAACTTGATAAATAAGGGACTCGAGATGAGTCAACTTTAGCTAGAAGGCGTCCCAGTAATTTGGAGGGTGATGATCTTAATGATTTTTTTTATCAAAGTGGGTTTGGCGAAGTGAAAACTTTAACTAGTGATGTGCCCACTCTTTTGGATTACAGGGAATTTAATTATGATATTTTTATTTTATTGAGTGTATTTCCTTGTTACAATCCATGCTCAATTCATCCAATGCTTATGATCAAAATAAGGCTTTTACTAAACATATCGTTGATGCTATGATGAAATATCTTGAAGAAAAACTTGAGTTGGAAGTTTCAATTCCTAGAAAGCTATATGATGAATGAGATCTATTAAAATTAAGATTAAAGATTATGAGTGCAATGCTTTATGTGATTTGGGTGCTAGTGTTTCCACTATTCCAAAATCTTTGTGTGATGTGCTAGGCTTCCATTAACTTGATGATTGTTCTTTAAATTTGCAGTTACCAGATTCCACTATTTAGAAACCTATCGGAAGAATTAATGATGTTCTTATTATTGCAAACATTGAAATATGAGCCAGTAGATTTCATTGTTCTTGATATTGATTCCAACCCTACTTGCCTCATAATTCTTAGTAAACCTTTCCTTAGAACGATTGGTGCAATTATTGATATGAAAGAAGGAAACGATAGATTTCAATTTCCATTAAGGAAGGGCATGGAACACTTTCCAAGAAACAAAATTAACTTACCATATGAATCTATTATGACGGCCACTTATGGATTGAATACCAAAGATGACAAAACCTAGATCTATGCGATATGCCTAGCTAGGGGCATAAAACAATAGCGCTTGTTGGGAGGCAACCCAATATTTTTTTGGTTTTTTTGCTTTTTCTTTTGTTTTTGAATAAATATACCATTATACTTATGTTATGATGGATTTTCAATGTTTTAATTAGTGTTTGTGCCAAGTAAGACCTTTGGGATGATTTGGAAGATTATTGATTCGATTCTATGAAAAAACAGAAACTTTTGCGTCCAGTAGCAGAATTGTTAAAATTTGCTAGAGCGTGATTAAATTCTAATTTTTTACACAATATTGATATACAGATTGCCTACGTTGTGCTAAGTTTTCAGAATTTTTGGGGTTACAAAAGTTTGTAATCTCTAGATTACTACAGATTGTTCTATTTTTGACGAATTCTGTTTTCATTGTGTTGTTCTCTTGTTTTGATGAATCTACGGGTTGTATCGGGGGTATGAGCCATGGCGAAGTTAGAATACAGTAGATATAATGCTAATATAAAATTGGAATGAGTTTACAATAGTTCCTAAAAGGGGTGGTTTCCTTTATTATACTAATTGATCTCATGAGTTTTCTATTGAGTTTTTTGTTTTCAAGTTTTCAAGTTTTGAGTGAAGTTTCGATGGGCTAAGGAATAAGGAGTGGCAAGAGCCTAAGCTTGGGGATTCCTAGGGCACCCCAAGGTAATATTCAAGGACAACCAAGCGTCTGAGATTGTGGATGCCTCGGATGGCGGATGACCCACAAGTATAGGGGATCAATCATAGTCCTTTCGATAAGTAAGGGTGTCAACCCCAACGAGGAACAGAAGGAAATGACAAGAGGTTTCAGCAAGGTATTCTCTGCAAGCACTGGAATTATCGGTAACAGATAGTTTGTGATAAGATAATTCGTAACGGGTAACAAGTAACAAGTGTAACCAGGGTGCAGCATGGTGGCCCAATCCTTTTTTTAGCAAAGTATAAGCATGGACGAACTCTTATATAAAGCAAAGCACTCCCGTGGACACATGGGAATTATTGTCAAGTTAGTTTTCATCATGCTCATATGATTCGCGTTCATTACTTTGATAATTTGATATGTGGGTGGACCGGTGCTTGGGTGCTGCCCTTACTTGGACAAGCCTCCCACTTATGATTAACCCCTCTGCAAGCATTCGCAACTACGAAAGAAGAGTTAAGATAAATCTAACCATAGCATGAAACGTGTGGATCCAAATCAGCCCCTTACGAAGCAACACATAAACTAGGGTTTAAGCTTCTGTCACTCTAGCAACCCATCATCTACTTATTACTTCCCAATGCCTTCCCCTAGGCCCAAATCATGGTGAAGTGTCATGTAGTCGGGGTTCACATAACACCGTTAGAGGAAAGACAACATACATCTCATCAAAATATCGAATGACTACCAAATTCACATGATTACTTATAACAAGACTTCTCTCATGTCCTCAGGAACAAACTTAACTAGTCGCAAAGCATATTCATGTTCATAATCATAGGAGTATTGAATATCATTAAGGATGTGAAGATATAATCTTCCACCGAATAAACCAACTAGCATCAACTACAAGGAGTAGTCAACACTACTAGCAACCCATAGTTACCAATCGAGGTTTTGAGACAAAGATCGGATACAAGAGATGAACTAGGGTCTGAGAGGACATGGTGCTGGTGAAGATGTTTGATGGATAATGACCCCCTCTCGATAAAAGGATTGTTGGTGACGATGATGGCTTCGATTTCCCCCTCCGGGAGGGAAGTTTCCCCAGCAGAACAGCTCCGCCGAAGTCGTAGATTGCTTCTGCCCAGGTTCCGCCTCGAGGCGGCGGTGCTTCATCCCAAAAGATTCCTTATGATTTTTTCCACATAAAACCCCCTCATTAGCAGAAGATGGACACTGGGGACCTGTCAGGGGGCCCAAAAGCCGTTGGGGCGCGCCCCCATGCTTGTGGCCACCTGGTGGGTCCCCTCTGGTATTTTCTTTGCCTAGTATTTTTTATATATTCCAAAATAATTCTTTGTAAATTTTCAAGACTTTTGGAGATGTGCAGAATAGGTCTCTCAGACTTGCTCCTTTCCGGTCCAGAATTCCAGCTGCCGGCATTCTCCCTCTTCATGTAAATCTTGTAAAATAAGAGACAAAAGGCATATGTATTGTACCATAATGTGTAGTAACAGACCATAATGCAATAAATATCAACATAAAATCATGATGCAAAATGGACGTATCAATGGCATCCCCTCTTTTGTCTACAATCCATCGGTAAATTACTTGAGTTTATATTTTTATTCACTACATGGTATGTGTTTTGCTTGGAGCGTCATGTATTATATGAGTCCTTGCTTTATTTTCTTTTTAGTTTGCCATAGTAATCCTTGTTGGACACACCTTTTTGAGAGGGACACACATTAATCATGAATTTATTAGAATACTCTTTGAGGTTCACTTATATCTTTTGAGCTAGGTAGTTACTCTAGTGCTTCACTTACATCTTTTAGAGCACGGCGGTGGTTATATTTTAAAGAAATTGATGAACTATCATGCTTCACTTATATTATTTTGAGAGTATTATAAATAGTATGGCAATTTGCTTGGGTTATGAGTTTAGTTCTAATATGATTTGTATTCAAGAGGGATATAAAAAAAACTTTCATAAAGATCATTGAATATATAAGAAGTTTGATTATGTGCATTTGTTTTGAGATATAAAGATGGTGATATTGGAGTCATGCTAGTGAGATATTGTTGTTTAGTAAGAATATTTGTGTGAAGGTTTGTGATTCCCGAAGCATGCACGTATGGTCTCTCATTATGCTATGAAATTGGAGCATGATTTATTATTGATTGTCTTCCTTTGTGTGGTGGTCAGGGGTGCGCGATGGTTAACTCCTACCAACCTCCCCCATAGGGGCATGCGTAGTAGTCCTTTGCTTTGAGGGCTAATAAACTCTTGCAATAAGTATGTGAGTTCTTTATGCACTAATGTGAGTCCATGAATTATACACACTCTTACCTTTCCACAATTTGCTAGCCTCTTAGGTAGCGTGCATTGTCCCTACTCACCTCGAGTTTTGGTGCAAACATCACCGGTTCATCCAAACCCTATGATATGATACACTCTATCACACATAAGTGTCCTTATATCTTCCTCAAAGAAGCCACCATACCTAACTATTATGGCATTTCCATAGCCATTCCGAGGTATATTGCCATGCAACTTCCACCGTTCCATTTTATTATCACATATATCATCATTGTCATACTGCTTTGCATGATCATATAGTTGACATAGTATTTGTGGCTCTGCCACCATTCATATTTTTTATACATGTCACGCTAGATCATTGCACATCCCGGTACACCGCCGGAGGCATTTATATAGAGTCATATTTTTATTCTAGTATCGAGTTGTAATTTTCTTTTGAGTTGTAAGTAAATAGAGGTGTGATGACCCCTTATGAGAGCATTATCCCATTGAGGAATAAAAATAAGAGGCCAAATGACCCCAAGAAAAAAAGGCAAAGTGCCCAATAAAAAAAGGAAAGAGAAAAAATGAGAGAAAAAGAGAGAAGGGACAATGTTACTATCCTTTTCCACACTTGTGCTTCAAAGTAGCACCATGTTCTTCATGATAGAGAGTCGCTTGAATACGAGACACATCACTCCTCAAGCATGTTTCGAGCAAGCAAGACAAACTAACTTCTACGACTCCGAGTTAAAGAGCGAGTATTCTCCAAGGCGACATTGTCCTCAAAAAGGTTGTGTCTCCAGAGTCCCAAAGCAAGCTCCGCCTGAAATGGGAAGTGTTGCATCATGTCACAGTCCTAGGATCCAGAGCTCACTGCCTGTCCTCCATGGACGGTTCCTCCTACAGCTTCTGAACTAACCCCCACTACGTTCCAATACTTGCTAGCGCAGGGAATCGATCATCTGTGGATGTTCAGCCAAAGACCCTAGCCCCGGATTCCGATAACTTCTAACTTGATGGAGATTTATTCTTAGTTTCCATGGTACAATCCCTTTGCATGCTACAGTTCCATTACTTACTTCATGCTGTTAAAGATGGGATCCAACCTGTTTTGTTTGCTTGTTTCCTATAATCTGTGCTCGATTCCATATTTATGTATCCTTCGATTCTCGGGATAGATCTGATCTCCTTTATACTTACCTCAAACAACGAGTGAAGTCGAGATGTTGATGAGAAAGGGGCTTTTCTCAAGGCCGATTTTGTCACTTTCATATATTACTAGAGGTGATATTTCATTATAGAACTTGGCTTGTATATTCCAATGATGGGCTTCCTCAAATGCCCGAGGTCTTCATGAGCAAGCAAGTTGGATGCACACCGACTTAGTTTTCTTTTGAGCTTTCATACACTTATAATTTGTCATAAGATATTTAATGGAGGCTCACAATCATAAAAAGATGTCCAAGATGGTATGTTCGCATGTGAATCTTCTCTTCCCTTATTAATTCTTCCATGAACTGCATCATTGACCAATGCTATGTTTGTTAACTTTCAATAAATTTTACCATTTATACTTTTCCTTATGTGATGTCATTACTTACCATAAGATTAGCATATGATATTTTTCATTATTTCCTTTATTTTGATTGAAACAAAAAAAGTAAGGAAGCAAAAACTCAAACTAAACTTTATTATATAACTCTCACTCGATTACATAGATAGATAGATCATGAAACTAGTACTCGAAAATAGATCATACTAAATTTTTATTCAACTAAATCACAAAATAACTAAGGATCAAACTAAAAACTGGTGAAGATAATAGATGTGATGGTGATACGATACCGGGGCATCTCCCCCAAGCTTGGCACAAGCCAAGGGGAGTGTCCATACCCGTGTGTTTAAGTTTCCTTCTTTGGTGATGGTGGTGATTATGATGTGGTGAGCTTGTCCTCCGGCTTCCATGGTAGGGGTTTAGCATCATAAGAGGATGCGCGAGTCTCCTGAGTCCTGAAACTAGTAGCTAAGCTCATACCTTTAAATCTTGCTTCATACTCGAAAACTTGATTTTGAAGATCATAGATTTGGCTTTGCAGAAAATTGATTTGCTCATTGAAGGTGGAGACTATGTGCTTCATAGACCGGCCATCCACCATGTGATCACGGGTGAATCCCGTGATCATGGAGTGATTGACACTGAGTCCATGCTCCACCATCCCTTTGCACTTGAAGATCTCCTGCTCCACCGCCTCGAGCCTGGCCTCCATGCTTCCCGTCTTCTTAGGCCCTTGAACATCCTAGATGTGGAGCACCCCCTCACGCATCTCAATGGCTTGAGGGTGCTTCAACGCGTCCGGTAGGTAGGGGTTGATGACCTTATCGGAGAACTTCTCCTTGGAAGAGCTTGGGGCAGCCATGGCGATCTACATCTGTTAGAAAAACAACACGAAACAAGAAGAGAGGATTTTTCTGCGATGCGGTGGTCAAATCATCTTGGGGTATATATAAAGAATTTTTATCTTGGGAAACAAGTATACCACAGGAAAACGGAGTCAGGAGGGTGCCCGAGGGGCCCACTACCTACTAGGGGGCGCGTGGGGGCAGGTGCGCCCTGGTGCCTAGTGGGCACCTGGGTTGCCTTCCCGGTAGTTTCTTATTTTATTTTTTTCTAATATTTCAAAATTGATAGAAAATATTTTTGCGGATTTTTCGAAGTCCATTTACTTACTATAGCACGTACCTCTTCCTTTTCAGGGTTCTGGTGTTCTCGAAGGTTTCTTTTATGTATTCCTCTGGTGTCATGGTTTGGATAATGTTAGTTTCAACATTGATAGGTGAACTAAAAACCTAAAACTAAAACCCTAAAATATCCTATACTTTATGGTGACCTTGTAGCCAATGTCAGGCCGGCCGCTACTCCTCCTTTGTCATCGTCGCCCGACCCACCGTCAGAGTCGAGTCGGGCTTGGGTATGCGGAAGATGCTGGCGTTGCATGATACGTCTCCAAGGTATCTATATTTTTTTTATTTTTCCATGCTATTATAGTATCAAACTTAGATGTTTATTATGCAATAATATGCAATTAAATATCTTTTTTGGGACTAACATATTAACCTAGTGCCCAGTGCAAGTTGTTGTTTTTTGCTTTTCAAAAAATCAGTATCAAACGGAGTCCAAATGCTATGAAACGTTTTGACAATTTTTTGGACTATAAGGGAGCTTATAAGCTTCGGGAGAAGACCTGAAGAGTCACGAGGGAGCGACAAGCCCGCCGGGCGCGCCCTGGGGGGGTAGGCTTGTGGGCCCCTCATGGCGCCTCTTGACCTAATTCGACCTCTATAAATTTCCAAATATTCCCAATACATCAGAGCGCCACCCAAATAAATTTTTCCACCCCCACGAGTTTCTGTTCTTCGAAGATCCCATCTGGAGACCTTTTCTGATACTCTGCCAGAGGGGGAATCAATCATGGAGGGCCTCTACATCAACCTTGATTCCCTTCCGATGATATGTGACTAGTTTACCATAGACTTACACGTTCATAACTAGTAGCTAGATGGCTTATTCTCTCTCTTTGATCTTCAATACAGTGTTCTCCTCGATGTTCTTGGAGATCTATTCGATGTAATCCTTTTGTGAGGTGTGTTTGTTGGGATCCGATGAATTGTGGGTTTATGATCAGATTATTCATGAATATTATTTGAGTCTTCTCTAAATTCTTTTATGCATGATTGTTATAGCTTTCTATTTCTCTTTGATCTATCCGTTTGGTTTGGCCAACTAGATTGGTTTATCCTGCAATGGGAGAGGTGCTTTGTGATGGGTTCGATCTTGCGTTGCTCAATCTCAGTGACAGAAAGGGACATGACGTGTATTTGTATCATTGCCATTAAGGATAAAAAGATGGGGTTTATTCATATTAATTGGGTTTACTTTGTGTACATCATGCCATATGATGACCCACAAGTATAGGGGATCAATCGTAGTCGTTAACCAAACAAGGGGCAGAAGGAATGTCAAGCGATTTTCAGCAAGGTAATTTATGCAAGCACTGAAATTGTCGGTAATAGATAGTTTTATAGTAAGATAATTTGTAACGGGAAAGTAACGGTAACGGTAAATAAAGTGCAGCAAGGTGGCCCAATCCTTTTTGTAGCAAAGGACAGGCTGGAATGATCTCTTATAATAAGCAGAGCATTCTTGAGGACACACGAGAATTTCATCTAGTCACTTTCATCATGTTGGTTTGATCTGCATTCACTACTTTGATAATTTGATATGTTGGTGGACCGGTGCTTGGGTGCTATTATTACTTGAACAAGCCTCCAACTTATGATTAACCCCCTCGCAAGCATCCGCAACTATGAAAGAAGAATTAAGATGACAATCTAACCATAGCATTAAACATATGGATACAAATCAACCCCTTACGGAATAGCACATAAACCAGGGTTTAAGCTTCTGTCACTCTAGCAACCCATCATCTAATAACTACTCCACAATGTATTCCCTTAGGCCCAAAGATGGTGAAGTGTCATGTAGTCGACGTTCACATAACACCACTAAGGGAATCACAACATACATATCATCAAAATATCGAACGAATATCAAATTCACATGATTACTTGCAACATGAGTTCTCCCGTGGCCTCAAGAACATGGGCAACTACTCACAAATAATATTCATGTGCAAGATTAGAGGGATATTAAATAGCATAATGGATCTGAACATATAATCTTCCACCAAATAAACCATCTAGCATCAACTACAAGATGTAATCAACACTACTAGTCACCCACATGTACGAATCTGAGGTTTTGATACAAAGATTGAACAAAGAGATGAACTAGGGTTTGACATGAGATGGTGTTGTTGAAGATGTTGATGAAGATTGGCCTCCCAAAGATGAGCGGGTTGTTGGTGATGATGATGGCTTCGATTTCCCCTCCCGGAGAGAATTTCCCCAGCCGAGTCACTCCACCGGAGGGAAAAAGCGCTCCTACCCAAGTTCCGCCTCGAGACGGCGATGCTCCATCCCGAAAGTCCTATCCTGATTTTTTCTAGGTCAAAAGACCTTATGTACCAGATGATGGGCACCAGAGGTGGGCCATGTTGGGGAACGCAGTATTTCAAAAAAATTCCTACGATAACGCAAGATCTATCTAGGAGATGCATAGCAACGAGAGGGGAGAGTGTGTCTACATACCCTTGTAGACCGAAAGCGGAAGCGTTCAGAAACGCGGTTGATGTAGTCGAACGTCTTCGCGATTCAACCGATCAAGTACCGAACGCACGGCACCTCCGTGATCTGCACACGTTCAACTCGGTGACGTCCCTCGTACTCTTGATCTAGTTGAGGCCGAGGGTGAGTTTCGTCAGTACGACGGTGTGTTGACGGTGATGATGAAGTTACTGACGCAGGGCTTTGCCTAAGCACTACGACAATATGACCGAGGTGTAAAACTGTGGAGGGGGGCACCACACACGGCTAAAGATCAACTTGTGTGTCTATGGGGAGCCCCCCACCCCCGTATATAAAGGGGGAAGAAGGAGTTCGACCGTCCCTAAGGGGCGCGCCAAAGTGGGGATCCTACTCCAAGTAGGAATCGGTCCCCCCCTTTCCTAGTCCAAGTAGGAGAAGATGGAATGAGAGGGAGAGGGAAAGAGGGGTCGCGCCCCCCTCCCCTAGTCCTATTCGGATTCCCCTTGGGGGGCGCATGCCACCTCCTGGCTGCTGCCCTCTCTCTCCCCTAAAGCCCACTAAGGCCCATTACCTCCCCGGGGGGTTCCGGTAACCCCTCCGGCACTCCGGTTTTATCCGAAACTATCCGAAACACTTCCGGTGTCCGAATAACATGGTCCAATATATCAATCTTTATGTCTCGACCATTTTGAGACTCCTCATCATATCCGTGATCTCATTCGGGATTCCTAACAACCTTCGGTACATCAAATCACATAACTCATAATACAAATCGTCATCGAACGTTAAGCGTGCGGACCCTATGGGTTCAAGAACTATGTAGACTTGACCAAGACACATCTCCAGTCAATAACCAATAGCGTAACCTAGATGCTCATATTGGTTCCTACATATTCTACGAAGATCTTTATCGATCAAACCGCATAACAACATATGTTGTTCCCTTTGTCATCGGTATGTTACTTGCCCGAGATTCGATCATCGGTATAATCATACCTAGTTCAATCTCATTACAGGCAAGTCTATTTACTCGTTCCGTAATGCATCATCCCGCAACTAACTCAGTAGTCACATTGCTTGCAAGGCTTATACTGATGTGCTTTACCGAGAGGGCCTAGAGATACCTCTCCGACAATCGGAGTGACAAATCCTAATCTCGATCTATGCCAACTCGACAAACACCATCGGTGACACCTGTAGAGCATCTTTATAGTCACCCAGTTATGTTGTGATGTTTGATAGCACACAAGGTGTTCCTCCGGTATTCGGGAGTTGCATAATCTTGTAGTCATAGGAGCATGTATAAGTCATGAAGAAAGCAATAGCAATAAAACTAGACGATCAAAATGTTAAGCTAACGGATGGGTCTTGTCCATCACATCATTCTCTAATGATGTGATCTCGTTCATCAAATGAAAACACATGTCCATGGCTAGGAAACTTAACCATCTTTGATTAATGAGCTAGTCAAGTATAGGCATACTAGGGACACTCTGATTGTCTATGTATTCACACATGTACTAAGTTTCCGGTTAGTACAATTCTAGCATGAATAATAAACATTTATCATGATATAAGGAAATATAAATAACAACTTTATTATTGCCTCTAGGGAATATTTCCTTTAGTCTCCCACTTGCACTAGAGTCAATAATCTAGATTAGACACTAATGATTCTAACACCCATGGAGTCTTGGTGCTGATCATGTTTTGCTCGTGAGAGAGGCTTAGTCAACGGGTCTGCAACATTCAGATCCGTGTGTATCTTGAAAATCTCTATGTCTCCCTCCTTGACTTGATCGCGGATGGAATTGAAGCGTCTCTTGATGTGCTTGGTTCTCTGTGAAATCTGGATTCCTTTGCCAAGGCAATTGCACCAGTATTGTCACAAAAGATTTTCATTTGACCCGATGCACTAGGTATTACACCTAGATTGGATATGAACTCCTTCATCCAGACTCCTTCATTTGCTGCTTTCGAAGCAGCTATGTATTCTGCTTCACACGTAGATCCCGCCACGACGCTCTACTTAGAACTGCACCAACTGACAGCTCGACAATTCAATAAAAATACGTATCCGGTTTGCGACTTAGAGTCATACGAATCAGTGTCAAAGCTTGCATCGATGTAACCGTTTACGACGAGCTCTTTGTCACCTCCATAAACAAGAAACATATCCTTAGTCCTTTTTAGGTATTTTAGGATGTTCTTGATCGCTGTCTAGTGATCCACTCTTGGATTACTTTGGTACCTCCCTGCTAAAGTAACAGAAAGACACACATCAGGTCTGGTACACAGCATTGCATACATGATAGAACCTATGGCTGAGGCATAGGGAATGAATTTCATTTTCTCTCTATCTACTGCAGTGGTCAAGCATTGAGTCTGACTCAACTTCACACCTTGTAACACAGGCAAGAACCCTTTCTTTGCTTGATCCATTTTGAACTTCTTCAAAACTTTATCAAGGTATGTGCTTTGTGAAAGTCCAATTAAGCGTCTTGATCTATCTCTATAGATCTTGATGCCTAATATATAAGCAGCTTCACCGAGGTCTTTCATTGAAAAATTCTTATTCAAGTATCCTTTTATGCTATTCAGAAATTCAGTATCATTTCCGATAAACAATATGTCATCCACATATAATATCAGAAATGCTACAGAGCTCCCACTCACTTTCTTGTAATACAGGCTTCTCCAAAAGTCTGTATAAAATCATATGCTTTGATCACACTATCAAAGCATATATTACAACTCCGAGATGCTTGCACCAGTCCATAAATGGATCACCGGAGCTTGCACACTTTGTTAGCACGTTTTGGATTGACAAAACCTTCTGGTTGCGTCATATACAACTCTTCTTGAAGATATCCATTAAGGAATGCAGTTTTGACATCCATTTCCCAAATTTCATAATCATAAAATGCGGAAATTGCTAACATGATTCGGACGGACTTAAGCATCGCTACGGGTGAGAAGGTCTCATCGTAGTCAACTCCTTGAACTTGTCGAAAACAAGTCGAGCTTTGTAGAGAGTAACATTACCATCAGCGTAAGTCTTCTTCTTGAAGATCCATTTATCCTCTATGGCTTGCCGATCATCGAGCAAGTCAACCAAAGTCCATACTTTGTTCTCATACATGGATCCCATCTTAGATTTCAGGGCCTCAAGCCATTTCACGGAATCTGGGCTCATCATCGCTTCCTCATAGTTTGTAGGTTCGTTATGGTCAAGTAACATGACCTCCAGAACAGGATTACCATACCACTCTAGTGCGGATCTTGCTCTGGTTGACCTACGAGGTTCGGTAGTAACTTGATCAGAAGTTTCATGATCAACATCATTAACTTCCTCACTAATTGGAGTAGGAATCACTAGAACTGATTTCTATGATGAACTACTTTCCAATGTATAGTTACCTCATCCAGTTCTACTTTCCTCCCACTCACTTCTTTCGAGAGAAACTCCTTCTCTACAAAGGATCCATTCTTAGCAACGAATATCTTGCCTTCGGATCTGTGATACAAGGTGTTCCCAACAGTTTCCTTTGGGTATCCTATGAAGACACATTTTTCCGATTTGGGTTCGAGCTTATCAGGTTGAAGCTTTTTCACATAAGCATCGCAGCCCCAAACTTTAAGAAACAACAACTTGGGTTTCTTGCCAAACCATAGTTCATATGGTGTCGTCTCAACGGATTTCGATGGTGCCTTATTTAACGTGAATGCAGCTGTCTCTAAAGCATAACCCCAAAATGATAGCGGTAAATCAGTAAGAGACATCATAGATCGCACCATATCTAATAAAGTGTGGTTACGACATTCAGACACACCATTACACTGTGGTGTTCTAGGTGGCGTGAGTTGCGAAACTATTCTGCATTGTTTCAAATGAAGACCAAACTCATAACTCAAATATTCACCTCCATGATCAGATTGTAGAAACTTAATTTTCTTTTTATGATGATTTTCCACTTCACTCTGAAATCCTTTGAACTTTTCAAATGTTTCAGACTTATGTTTCATCAAGTAGATATACCCATATCTACTCAAATCATCTATGCGGGTCAAAAAATAACGATACCCGCCGCGAGCATCAACACTCATCGGACTGCATACATCAGTATGTATTATTTCCAATAAGTCTGTTGCTCGCTCCATTGTTCCGGAGAACGGAGTCTTAGTCATCTTGCCCATGAGGCATGGTTCGCAAGCATCAAGTGATTCATAATCAAGTGATTCCAAAAGCCCATCAGCATGGAGTTTCTTCATGCACTTTATACCAATATGACCTAAACGTCAGTGCCACAAATAAGTTGCACTATCATTATTAAACTTATATCTTTTGGCTTCAATACTATGAATATGTGTATCACTACTAACGAGATTCAATAAAAATAGACCACTCATCAAGGGTGCATGACCATAAAATATATTTCTCATATAAATAGAACAACCATTATTCTCTGATTTAAATGAATAATCGTCTCACATCAAACAAGATCCAGATATAATGTTCATGCTTAACGCTGGCACCAAATAACACTTATTCAGGTCTAATACTAATCCCGAAGGTAGATGTAGAGGTAGTGTGCCGACCGTGATCACATCGACTTTGGAACCATTTCCCACGAGCATCGTCACCTCGTCCTTAGGCAATCTTTGCTTAATTCGTAGCCCCTGTTTCGAGTTGCAAATATGAGCAACAGAACCAGTATCAAATACCCAGGCGCTACTATGAGCATTAGTAAGGTACACATCAATAACATGTATATCAAATATACCTTTCACTTTTCCATCCTTCTTATCCACCAAATACTTGAGGCAGTTCCGCTTCCAGTGACCAGTCCCTTTGAAGTAGAAGCACTCAGTCTCAGGCTTAGGTCTAGGACTTGGGCTTCTTCACTTGATCAGCAACTTACTTGCAGTTCTTTTTGAAGTTCCGCTTCTTCCCTTTGCCCTTCTTCTTGAAACTAGTGGTCTTTTTAACCATCAACACTTGATGCTCCTTCTTGATTTCTACCTCCGCAACCTTTAGCATTGCGAAGAGCTCGGGAATTGTCTTATCCATCCCTTGCATATTATATTTCATCACGAAGCTTTTGTAGCTTGGTAGAAGTGATTGAAGAACTCTGTCAATGACACTATCATCAGGAAGATTAACTCACAGTTGAGTCAAGTGGTTGTGGTACCCAGACATTCTGAGTATATGTTCACTGACAGAATTGTTCTCCTCCATCTTGCAGTTATAGAACTTATTGGAGACTTCATATCTCTCAATTCGGGCATTTGCTTGAAATATTAACTTCAACTCCTAGAACATCTCATATGCTCCGTGACGTTCAAAACGTCATTGAAGTCCTGACTCTAAGCCGTAAAGCATGGCACACTGAACTATCGAGTAGTCATCAGCTTTGCTCTGCCAGATGTTCATAACATCTGGTGTTGCTCCTGCAGCGGGCTTTGCACCCCCACGGTGCTTTCAGGACATAATTCTTCTGTGCAGCAATGAGGATAATCCTCAAGTGGCCCAGTCTGTGTAGTTGCTACCATCATCTTTCAACTATCTTTCTCTAGGAACGCGTTAAAATTCAAAGGAACAGTAGCACGGGTCATTCATCTACAACAACGTAGACATGCAAAATACTATCAGGTACTAAGTTCATGATAAATTAAAGTTCAATTAATCATATTACTTAAGAACTCCCACTTAGATAGACATCCCTCTAGTCATCTAAATGATCACGTGATCCATATCAACTAAACCATATCTGATCATCATGTGAGATGGAGAAGTTTTCAATGGTGAACATCACTATGTTGATCATATCTACTATATGATTCACGCTTGACCTTTCAGTCTCAGTGTTCCGAGGCCATATCTGCATATGCTAGGCTCGTCAAGTTTAACCTAAGTATTCTGCTTGTGCAAAACTGGCTTGCACCCGTTGTATGTGAACGTACAGCTTATCACACCCGATCATCACGTGGTGTCTCGGCACGACGAACTATAGCAACAGTGCATACTCAGGGAGAAAAATTATACCTTGAAATTTAGTGAGAGGTCATCTTATAATGCTACCGTCGTACTAAGAAAAATAAGATACATAAAAAGATAAACATCACATGCAATCAAAGAAGTGATATGATATGGCCATCATCATCTTGTGCCTTTGATCTCCATCTCCAAAGCATCGGCATGATCACCATCGTCACCGGCTTGACACCTTGATCTCTATCGTAGCATCATTGTCATCTCGCCAACTATTGCTTCTATGACTATCACTACCGCTTAATGATAAAGTAAAGCAATTACATGGCGATTGCATTTCATACAATAAAGCGACAACCATATGGCTCCTGCCAGTTGCCGATAACTTTGTTACAAAACATGATCATCTCATACAACAATTTATATAATCACGTCTTGACCATATCACATCACAACATGCCCTACAAAAACTAGTTAGGTGTCCTCTACTTTGTTGTTGCAAGTTTATGTGGCTGCTACGGGCTTTAGCAAGAACCGTTCTCACCTACGCATCAAAAACCACAATGATTTTTCATCAAGTGTGCTGTTTGAACCTTCAACAAGGACCGAGCGTAGTCAAACTCGATTCAACTAAAGTTGGAGAAACAGACACCCACTAGCCACCTATGTGCGAAGCACGGCGGTAGAACCTGTCCCATGAATGCGGTCATGTAATGTCGGTCTGGGCCGCTTCATCCAACAATACCGCCGAATCAAAGTATGACATGCTGGTAAGCAGTATGACTATTATCGCCCACAACTCTTTGTGTTCTACTCGTGCATATAACATCTACGCATAGACCTGGCTCGGTTGCCACTATTGGGGAATGCAGTATTTCAAAAAATTCCATATGATCACGCAAGATCTATCAAGGAGATGCATAGCAACGAGAGGGGAGAGTGTGTCTATGTACCCTCGTAGATCGAAAGCGGAAGCGTTTAGTAACGCAGTTGATGTAGTCGAACGTCTTCGTGATTCAACCAATCAAGTACCGAATGCACGGCACCTCTGCGATTTGCACACGGTCAGCTCGGTGATGTCCCTCGTACTCTTGATCCAGCTGAGGCTGAGGGTGAGTTCCGTCAGTACGATGGTGTGTTGACGGTGATGATGAAGTTACCGGTGCAGGGCTTCGCCTAAGCACTACGACAATATGACTAAGGTGTATAACTATGGAGGGGGGCACTACACATGGCTAAAGATCAACTTGTGTGTCTATGGGGTGCCCCCCTCCCCTGTATATAAAGGGGGGAGGAGGAGGCCGGCCAGCCCTAAGGGGCGCGCCCGAGGGGAGGAATCCTACTCCAAGCAGGAATCGGTCCCCCCCTTTCCTAGTCCAAGTAGGAGAAGAAGGAAGGAGAGGGAGAAGGAGAGGGAAAGAGGGGCTGTGCCCCCCCCTCCCCTAGTCCTATTCGGACTCCCCTTGGGGAGGCTCTACCTCCTGGCTGCTGCCCTCTCTCTCCCCTAAATCCCACTAAGGCCCATTACTTCCCCGGGGGGTTCCGGTAACCCCTCCGGCACTCCGGTTTTATCCGAAACTATCCGGAACACTTCCGGTGTCCGAATAACATGGTCCAATATATCAATCTTTATGTCTCAACCATTTCGAGACTCCTCGTTATGTCGGTGATCTCATCCGAGACTCCGAACAACCTTCGGTACATCAAATCACATAACTCATAATACAAATCGCCATCGAACATTAGGCGTGCGGACCCTATGTATTCACACATGTACTAAGTTTCCGGTTAATACAATTCTAGCATGAATAATAAACATTTATCATGATATAAGGAAATATAAATTACAACTTTATTATTTCCTCTAGGGCATATTTCCTTCATGATGATACCGATGATCGAATCTCGGGCAAGTAACATACCGATGACAAAGGGAACAACGTATGTTGTTATGCGGTCTGACCGATAAAGATCTTTGTAGAATATGTGGGACCAATATGAGCATCCAGGTTCTGCTATTGGTTATTGACCGGAGACGTGTCTCGGTCATGTCTACATAGTTCTCGAACCCGTAGGGTCCGCACGCTTAAAGTTTCGATGACGGTTATATTATGAGTTTATGAGTTTTGATGTACCGAAGGTTGTTAAGAGTTTCGGATGTGATCACGGACATGACGATGAGTCTCGAAATGGTCGAGACATGAAGATTGATATATTGGAAGCCTATATTTGGGTATCGGAAGTGTTCCGGGTGAAATCGGGATTTTACCGGAGTACCGAGGATTGATGGGCCATAGTGGGCCTTACTGGAGAAGAGGAGAGTCGTCCAGCGCAGGGCCGCGTGCCCCTCCCCCCCTAGTCCGAATAGGACAAGGAGAGGAGGCGGCGCCCCCCCCCC
>NC_041384.1:86136319-86151138 GCF_002162155.2 Triticum dicoccoides
GAAGGGAGGGAGTCCTACTCCCGGTGGGAGTAGGACTCCTCCTGGCGCGCCTCCTCCGGGACGGCTGCACCTCCCCCCCCCCTTGCTACTTTATATACGGGGGCAGGGGCACCCCATAGACACAACAATTGATCGTTTGATCTTTTAGCCGTGTGCGGTGCCCCCCTCCACCATAGTCCACCTCGATAATAGTGTAGCGGTGCTTAGGCAAAGCCCTGCGTCGGTAGAACATCATCATCATCACCACGCCATCATGCTGACGAAACTCTCCCCCAACACTTGGCTGGATCACAGTTTGAGGGACGTCATCGGGCTGAACGTGTGTTGAACTCGGAGGTGTCGTACGTTCGGTACTTGATCGGTTGGATCGTAAAGACGTACGACTACATCAACCGCATTGTGCTAACGCTTCCGCTTTCGGTCTACGAGGGTACGTGGACAACACTCTCCCCTCTCGTTGCTATGCATTACCATGATCTTGCGTGTGCGTAGGAATTTTTTTTGAAATTACTACGTTCCCCAACAGTGGCATCCGAGCCAGGTTTTATGCGTTGATGTTATATGCATGAGTAGAACACAAGTGAGTTGTGGGCGATACAAGTCATACTGCTTACCAGCATGTCATACTTTGGTTCTGCGGTATTGTTGGATGAAGCGGCCCAGACCGACATTACGCGTACTGATAACCCACAAGTATAGGGTATCGCAACAGTTTTCGAGGGTAAAGTATTCAACCCAAATTTATTGATTCGACACAAGGGGAGCCAAAGAATACTCTCAAGTATTAGCAGCTGAGTTGTCAATTCAACCACACCTGGAAACTTAATATCTACAGCAAAGTGTTTAGTAGCAAAGTAATATGATAGTAGTGGTAATGGTAGCAAAAGGTAACAGTAGTAAAAGTAATGTTTTTGGTATTTTGTAGTGATGATAGCAATAGCAACGGGAAAGTAAATAAGCGAAGAATAATATATGGAAAGCTCGTAGGCAATGGATCAGTGATGGAGAATTATGTCGGATGTGGTTCATCATGTAACAGTCATAACCTAGGGTGACACAGAACTAGCTCCAGTTCATTGATATAATGTAGGCATGTATTCTGAACATAGTCATACGTGCTTATGGAAAAGAACTTGCATGATATCTTTTGTCCTACCCTCCCGTGGCAGCGGGGTCCTTACGGAAACTAAGGGATATTAAGGCCTCTTTTTAATAGAGAACCGGAACAAAGCATTAACACATAGTGAATACATGAACTCCTCAAACTATGATCATCACCGGTAAGTATCCCGATTATTGTCACTTCGGGGTTAACGGATCATAACACATAATAGGTGACTATAGACTTGCAAGATAGGATCAAGAACACTCATATATTGATGAAAACATAATAGGTTCAGATCTGAAATTGTGGCACTCGGGCCCTAGTGACAAGCATTAAGCATAGCAAAGTCATAGCAACATCAATCTCAGAACATAGTGGACACTAGGGATCAAACCCTAACAAAACTAACTCGATTACATGATAGATCCCATCCAACCCATCACCGTCCAGCAATCCTACGATGGAATTACTCAAGCACGGCGATGAGCATCATGAAATTGGTGATGGAGGATGGTTGATGATGACGATGGCGACGGATTCCCCTCTCCGGAGCCCCGAACGGACTCCAGATCAGCCCTCCCAAGAGGTTTTCGGGCTTGGCGGCGGCTCTATATCGTAAAATGCGATGATTTCTTCTCTCTGGTTTTTTCTCATCGAAACTCAATATATGGAGGTGGAGTTGGAGTCGGAGAGGCAACAGGGGGCCCACGAGGTAGGGGGCGCGCCCCCCCACCCTCGTGGCAAGGTGGTGGGCCCCTGGCCTTCATCTTTGGCAGGTATTTTTCTTATTTTTTGAAAAGTGGCTCCGTGAAGCTTCAGGTCATTCCGAGAACATTTGCTCCTGCACATAAATAACACCATGGTAATTCTGCTGAAAACAGCGTCAGTCCGGGTTAGTTCCATTCAAATCATGCAAGTTAGAGTCCAAAACGAGGGCAAAAGTGTTTGGAAAAGTAGATACGTTGGAGACGTATCAACTCCCCCAAGCTTAAACCTTTGCTTGTCCTCAAGCAATTCAGTTGACAAACTGAAAGTGATAAAGAAAAACTTTTACAAACTCTGTTTGCTCTTGTTGTTGTAAATATGTAAAGCCAGCATTCAAGTTTTCAGCAAAGATTATAACTACCACATTTGCAATAACGCTCAGGTCTTAGGTTACTCATATCAATAGCATAATCAACTAGCGAGCCATAATAATAAATCTCGGATGACAACATTTTCTCAAAACAATCATAATATAATATAACAAGATGGTATCTCGCTAGCCCTTTCTGAGACCGCGAAACATAAATGCAGAGCACCTTTAAAGACCAAGGACTGACTAGACATTGTAATTCATGGTAAAAGAGATCCACTCAAGTCATACTCAATGTAAACTAACAGTAATGAATGCAAATGACAGCAATGCTCTCCAACTGGTGCTTTTTAATTAGAGGAGGATGACTCAACATAAAAGTAAATAGATAGGCCCTTCGCAGAGGGAAGCAGGGATTTGTAGAGGTGCCAGAGCTCAGTTTTGAAATAGAGGTTGATAATATTTTGAGCGGTATACTTTCATTGTCAACATAACAACCAAGAGATGGCAATATCTTCCATGCTACACACATTATAGGCGGTTCCCAAACAGAATGGTAAAGTTTATAATCCCCCTTCCACCAACAAGCATCAATCCATGGCTTGCTCGAAACAACGAGTGCCTCCAACTAACAAGAGTCCCAGGGGGAGTCTTGTTTGCAATTATTTTGATTTAGTTTGCATAAAGCATGGGACTGGGCATTGATGTCTACTACACAACCTTCTTCTTGTAGACGTTGTTGGGCCTCCAAGTGTAGAGGTTTGTAGGACAGTAGCAAATTTCCCTCAAGTGGATGACCTAAGGTTTATCAATCCATAGGAGGCGTAGGATGAAGATGGTCTCTCTCAAGCAACCCTGCAACCAAATAACAAAGAGTCTCTTGTGTCCCCAACACATCCAATACAATGGTAAATTGTATAGGTGCACTAGTTAGGCGAAGAGATGGTGATACAAGTGGTATATGGATGGTAGATAAAGGTATTTGTAATATGAAAATATAAAAACAGCAAGGTAACTAATGATAAAAGTGAGCGTAAACGGTATTGCAATGATAGGAAATAAGGCCTAGGGTTCATACTTTCGCTAGTGTAAGTTCCCTCAACAATACTAACATAATTGGATCACATAACTATCCCTCAACATGCAACAAAGAGTCACTCCAAAGTCACTAATAGCGGAGAATGAACGAAGAGATTATGGTAGGGTACGAAACCACCTCAAAGTTATTCTTTCCAATCAATCCGTTGGGCTATTCCTATAAGTGTCACAAACAGCTCTAGAGTTCGTACTAGAATAACACCTTAAGACACAAATCAACCAAAACCCTAATGTCACCTAGATACTCCAATGTCACCTCAAGTATCCGTGGGTATGATTATACGATATGCATCACACAATCTCAAATTCATCTATTCAACCAACACAAAGGACCTCAAAGAGTGCCCCAAAGTTCTACCGGAGAATCACGACGAAAACGTGTGCCAACCCCTATGCATAGGTTCATGGGCGGAACCCGCATGTTGATCACCAAAACATACGTCAAGTGAATCACGTGGTATCCCATTGTCACCACAGATACGCACGGCAAGACATACATCAAGTGTTCTCAAATCTTTAAAGACTCAATCCGATAAGATTACTTCAAAGGGGAAACTCAATCCATTACAAGAGAGTAGAGAGGGGAAGAAACATCATAGGATCCAAATATAATAGCAAAGCTCACCATACATCAAGATCGTATCATCTCAAGAACACGAGAGAGAGAGATCAAACACATAGCTACTGGTACACACCCTCAGCCCCGAGGGAGAACTACTCCCTCCTCGTTATGGAGAGCACCGGGATGATGAAGATGGACACTGGAGAAGGATTGCCCCCTCCGGCAGGGTGCCGGAACGGGTCTAGATTGGTTTTCGGTGGCTACGGGGGCTTCTGGCGGCGGAACTCCCGATCTATTGTGCTCACGGGTGTTTTTAGGGTATATGGAGATATATAGGCGGAAGAAGTACGTCAGGGGGGCCACGAGGGGCTCACGAGGGTGCAGGGCGCGCTCAGGGGGTGGCGCGCCCCCCTGCCTCGTGACCTCCTCGCAGATCCCCCAGCGTGCACTCCAAGTCTTCTGGGCTTCTTTCCTTCCAAAAATGAGTTCCGTGAAGTTTCAGGTCAATTGGACTCCGTTTGATTTTCCTTTTCTTCAAAACCCTAAAACAGGGTAAAAACAAAAACTGGCACTGGGCTCTGGGTTAATAGGTTAGTCCCAAAAAATGATATAAAAGTGTATAATAAAGCCCATAAACATTCAAAACAGTAGATAATATAGCATGGAGCAATCAAAAATTATAGATACGTTGGAGACGTATCAGCGTCCCCAAGCTTAATTCCTGCTCGTCCTCGAGTAGGTAAATGATAAAAACAGAATTTTTGATGCGGAGTGCTACTTGCATAATTTTAATGTAATTCTTCTTAATTGTGGTATGAATATTCAGATATGAAAGATTCAAGACAAAAGTTCATATTGACATAAAAATGATAATAATTCAAGCATACTAACTAATCAATTATGTCTTCTCAAAATAACATGGCCAAAGAAAGTTCATCCCTACAAAATCATATAGTTTAGTCATGTTTCATTTTCGTCCCACAAGAATGCTCTCATCATGCACAACCCTGATGACAAGCCAAGCAATTGTTTCATACTTTAGTAATCTCAAACTCATAAACTTTCACGCGATACATGAGCGTGAGCCATGTATATAGCACTATGGGTGGAATAGAATAATGAGGGGGTTATGTGGAGAGGACAAAAAGGAGAAAGTCTCACATCAACGAGGATAATCAATGGGCTATGGAGATGCCCACCGATTGATGTTAATGCAAGGAGTAGGGATTGCCATGCAACGGATGCACTAGAGCTATAAATGTATGAAAGCTCACAAAAGAAACTAGTGGGTGTGCATCCAACTTGCTTGCTCACGAAGACCTAGGGCACTTGAGGAGGCCCATTGTTGGAATATACAAGCCAAGTTCTATAATGAAAAATTCCCACTAGTATATGAAAGTGATAACATGAGAGACTCTCTACTATGAAGATCATGGTGCTACTTTGAAGCACAAGTGTGGTAAAAGGATAGTAACATTGTCCCTACTCTCTTTTTCTCTCATTTTTTTGGGCCTTTCCTTTTTTTTATGGCCTTTCTCTTTTTTTGGGGGGGGGCTTCTCTTTTTTATGGCCTTTCTCTCTTTTTTTTTATTCCTCACTTGGGACAATGCTCTAATAATGATGATCATCACACTTCTATTTATTTACAACTCAATGATTACAACTCGATACTAAAACAAAGATGACTCTATATGAATGCCTCCGGCGGTGTACCGGGATATGCAATGAACCAAGAGTGACATGTATGAAAGAATTATGAACGGTGGCTTTACCACAAATACTACGCCAACTACACGATCATGCTAAGCAATATGACAATGATGAATGTGTCATGATGAACGGAATGGTGGAAAGTTGCATGGCAATATATCTCGGAATGGCTATGGAAATGCCATAATAGGTAGGTATGGTGGCTGTTTTGAGGAAGATATAAGGAGGTTTATGTGTGACAGACCGTATCATATCACGGAGCTTGGATGCACCGGTGAAGTTTGCACCAACTCTCAATGTGAGAAAGGGCAATGCACGGTACCGAGGAGGCTAGCAAGGATGGAAGGGTGAGAGTGTGTATAATCCATGGACTCAACATTATTCATAAAGAACTCACATACTTATTGCAAAAATCTACAAGTCATCAAAAACCTCGGCACTACGTGCATGCTCCTAGGGGGATAGATTGGTAGGAAAAGACCATCACTCGTCCCCGACCGCCACTCATAAGGAAGACAATCAAATAACACCTCATGTTTCAAATTTGTTACACAATGTTTACCATACGTGCATGCTACGGGACTTGCAAACTTCAACACAAGTATTCCTCAAATTCACAACTACTCAACTAGCATGACTTTGATATTATTACCTCCATATCTCAAAACAATCATCAAGCATCAAACTTCTCTTAGTATTCAATACTCTATATGAAAGTTTTATTATTCTTGGATGCCTAGCATATTATGATTATTTAAACAAATTACCATGCTATTTAAGACTCTCAAAATAATATAAGTGAAGCATGAGAGTTCATCTATTTCTTCAAAATAAAACTACCACCATGCTCTAAAAGATATAAGTGAAGCACTAGAGCAAATGACAAACTACTCCGAAAGATATAAGTGAAGATCAAATGAGTAGTCAAATAATTATGAAACTATGTGAAGACTCTCTAACATTTAATAATTTCAGATCTTGGTATTTTATTCAAACAGCAAGCAAAGCAAAATAAAATGACATTCTAAGAATGGCAAACATCATGTGAAGAAGCAAAAACTTAGGATCAACCAAAACTAACCAATAGTTGTTGAAGAAGAAAGGTGGGATGCCAACCGGGGCATCCCCAAGCTTGAGCTTTTGTGTCTCCTTAATTCCTCTCATATCACAGTCTCCCTAAATCTCAAAATCTTCATCCACACAAAACTCAACAAGGACTCGTGAGATAAGTTAGTATAAACCATTGCAAAAACCTTATCATACTCTACTGTAGCAAATCACTAAAATTATTGTTCAACATTGCATACTAAATGCCTCTGCATATTTAATAGTCCTATCCTCAAATAGAATCATTAAAGAAGCAACCATATGTAAACAAAGCAAACATAACAGCAATCTGCCTAAACAGGATAGTCTGTAAAGAATGCTGCAACATCCATACTTCCCTAGGTCCAAAAAATATGAAAGAAAATTCCCACTGTAGTAAATTTATCATATCTTAATATGCAAAAGGTTTCAACATTTTATCACATTTTGAATTTTCTAGGGAATTATTGCAACAGCGGTAAACTTTCTGTTTTCAAACAGCAACATGTGGACTTCTAAAATAGGCTTAGTAAAGGCTATCAATGCCACTTTTATTGAAATAAACGATGCAAAACATTGTTCTAAGTAACATCAAGCAAATCCTAACAAAATAAATTGACGCTCCAAGCAAAACACATATCATGTGGTAAATAAAAATATAGTTCCAAGTAAAGTTACCGATGAACGGAGACGAAAGAGGGGATGCCTTCCGGGCATCCCCAAGCTTAGGCTCTTGGTTGTCCTTGAATATTACCTTGGGGTGCCTTGGGAATCCCCAAGATTAGGCTCTTTCCACTCCTTATTCCATAATCCATCGAATCTTTACCCAAAACTTGAAAACTTCACAACACAAAACTTAACAGAAAACTCGTAAGCTCCGTTAGTATAAGAAAATAAATCACCACTTCAAGTTACTCTAATGAACTCATTCTTTATTTATATTGGTGTTAAACCTACTGTATTCCAACTTCTCTATGGTTTATAAACTATTTTACTAGCCATAGATTCATTAAAATAAGTAAACAACACATGAAAAACAGAATCTGTCAAAAACAGAATAGTCTGTAGTAATCTGGATCAAACGTATACTTCTGGAACTCATAAAATTCTCAAATAATTTGCTGGACCTGAGGAATTTATCTATTAATCATCTGCAAAAATAATTAACTAAATAGCACTCTCCAAATAAAAATGGCAGCAATTCTCATGAGCGCTAAAGTTTTTGTTTATTTGCCGATCTGAAATGGTATAAATTGACAGCACACTAACCATTGATACTTATGAGTTCTTGATCTGCAATCCAGTGGTGTCGTGAAGCTGCCAACTCCTTCACAATGTCATTTCCTGCCATGTCTTGACCTGAACAATACCATATTGTGTTAATGCAAATTTAAACTGTGTCACTTTATTCGTCAGTAAGAAATGTGATGAATTGTCAGCACTGATACATTTATGTGCAAAACCTGTCATTTGTCTGCTTGTTTATCTTTCAGAGTGAGGAAGATATAAGTGTTGAACAAGCGCAGTCTCATCAACTTGCTCAGCTGCTTGCGCTGCAGCTCCCCAGCAGGGCTAACCTTTCTTGAACTCTATTGAAGTGCTGTCGTTTTGTATATTATTTTGTCGACGTGTTTATTTGCACTGGTGGCGATATTTGATGCCCAGTGTATGTAATCTGCTGTCTGCTTGTGCTTCATTATCATAGTGGTGAACTTTGATGCTCAGTGGATGTAATATGCCGTAATTTCTTTATTGTATAGTATAGGTTTTTTCTTATTCACGATGGTGCAGTTATTTTACTGTATATATCCTGTCTTCGCAGTAAACCGGCCAAACCGTAAAATTACAGTACATAATCAGGCCGTCATGCAATCACGATGTAGGTTGGGCCTGAAACGTGTCGGTCAGCTCACGGGCCAGCAGCAGCCCGAAATGAACCCCGGCCCATGATTGTGTGAATCAAATCACGGGCTTTTAACAGGCCAAAATTGTCTGGGTCCTTGTTTGGCCCAATCAGATATCGGCTGCGAGCAGGCCGGATGCAAACCGGGCCGTAGTTAGGCCCAACTATATGATGGGCTTTTAATAGGCTGAAATTAATATAGGGCCGAAATGTTAAACGGGCCCTTAACAGGCCAAAACTAATATCAGGACGAATTACTAAGTGAGCCTTTAGCAAGTGGGCCCAAAAGCATAGTGTCCAGTTGACGGGCCGAATCTGATATGGGCCATAATTGAGCCCAAAGCCTCTTAAAGGGCCGGACCTGATCTGGGCCGTAATTTGGCCCAGAACGTGGTAGGCTTTTAACGGGCCGGATCTCATATGGGCCACTATTAGGCCCGGAGCGTGGCAGGCCATTAATGGACCGGATCAAATATGGGCCGGCATTTGGCCCAAAACATGGCAGCCAGTTAATGGGCCGGCCTACTAGAGTCCTCAAAATCTTGTGGGCCTACAGCTAGGCCGACCCATTAATGTCGGCGAAATCTCGTGGGCCTTTAGCTAGGCCGGCCCATTATGACCCACAAGAATCTTGTGGGCCTTTACCTGGGCCGGCCCATTATGGCACAAAAAAATCTTGTGGGCCTTTACCTGGGCCGGCCCATTATGGCCCGTAAAATCTTGTTTGCCTTTAGCTGGGCCAGCCCATTATGGTCCGCAAAATTTCATGGGCCTTTAGCTGGGCCGGCCCATTATGGTCCGCAAAATCTTGTGGGCCTCTAGTTGGGCCGGCCCATTTAAACTTGTTGGGTCGTGCCACGTGTCGACGTATCATAGGCGCCTTTTGTCCAGTGAGTGGATGACATCTGTCCCGACGATGAGCCGACACGTGTTTCCTCTAGCCAATGATGATTTTACACGTGGAAAATCCCCATTGGTCGGGCTGTTAACGGGTTATCGGATCCAAAACCCGACCCGATAGCTTAACGGCGTTCCATTACGGTGGATGCCACGTGTCGGTCACCCTTGACGAAAGCACTTCTGTGACGCGCGATTTATCGTCATGGAAGTGGACACTTCCGTGATGATAATTTTGATAATGTCATGGAACACTTCTACGACAGCACAGGTATGACTATCTTGATTCTGTCATAAATTTGTCATGGATGTACATGCATGACAAAAAAAGCGACCTACTGTGACAAACACGTATCATCACGGAAGTGTATTTTTTTTGTAGTGAGTCCACCTCGATAATACTGTAGCGGCGCTTAGGTGAAGCCCTGTGTCCGTAGAACATCATCATCGTCACCACGCTGTCGTGCTGACGAAACTCTCCCTCAACACTCGGCTGGATCGGAGTTCGGGGGACGTCATCGGGCTGAACATGTGCCGAACTCGGAGGTGTCGTACGTTCGGTACTTGATCGGTCGGATCATGAAGACGTACGAATACATCAACCGCGTTGTGCTAACACTTCCGCTTTTGGTCTACGAGGGTACGTGGACAACACTCTCCCCTCTCGTTGCTATGCATCACCATGATCTTGCGTGTGCGTAGGAAATTTTTTGAAATTACTACGTTCCCTAACACATCATACCTAGTTCAATCTCGTTACCGGCAAGTCTCTTTACTCGTTTCGTAATGCATCATCCCGCAACTAACTCATTAGTCACATTGCTTGCAAGGCTTATAGTGATGTGTATTACCAAGAGGGCCCAGAGATACCTTTCCGACAATTGGAGTGACAAATCCTAATCTCAATCTATGCTAAATCAACAAACACCATCGGAGACACCTGTAGAGCATCTTTATAGTCACCCAGTGACGTTGTGATGTTTGATAGCACAGAAGGTGTTCCTCCGGCATTCGGGAGTTGCATAATCTCATAGTCATAGGAGCATGTATAAGTCATGAAGAAAGCAATAGCAATAAAACTAGACAATCAAAATGCTAAGCTAATAGATGGGTCTTGTCCATCACATCATTCTCTAATGATGTGATCCCGTTCATCAAATTACAACACATGTCCATGGCTAGGAAACTTAACCATCTTTGATTAACGAGCTAGTCAAGTAGAGGCATACTAGGGACACTATGTTTGTCTATGTATTCACACATGTACTAAGTTTCCGGTCAATAAAATTCTAGCTTGAATAATAAATATTTATCATGATATAAGGAAATATAAATAACAACTTTATTATTGCCTCTAGGGCATATTTCCTTCAGGCCAGGGGGCCCACTACCCACCATGGCGTGCCTAGAGGGGGTGCGCGCCTTGGTGCCTAGTGGGCACCTAGGTGTCCTCCTTTGGTATTTTTTCTCTAATATTTATTATATAATCCAAAATAATTCTCCACGAAATTTTAGCTCATTTGGAGATGTGCAAAATAGGTATCTCCGACATAGCTTTTTCAGGTCTAGAATTCCAGCTGCCAGTATTCTCCCTCTTTGTGTAAACGTTGCATATTATGAGAGAAAATGCATTAGAATTACTCCGCAAAGTGTTATAATGCATAAAAACACTATAAATATTAGTAGGAAAACATGATGCAAAATGGACGTATCACCATCTTGCTTAAGGCGTTTCTCCGTTCTTTATGAACTTAATACTCTATATGCATGTTGGATAGTGGTCGATGTGTGGAGTAATAGTAGTAGGTGCAGGCAGGAGTCGGTCTACTTGTCTCGGACGTGATGCCTATATACATGATCATTGCCTTGAATATCATCATAATTATGCGCTTTTCTATCAGTTGCCCAACGGTAATTTGTTTACCCACCGTATGCTATGTTCAAGAGAGAAGCCTCTATTGAAAACTATGGCCCCCGGGTCTATATTTATCATATATTAAAATCTAAAAATACATTGCTGCAATATATTTACCGTTATTTTATTTTGTGTTTTTGTTTATCTATCTATCACTATGAAATTTTATCCTTGCAATTAACTAGCAAGGGATTGACAACCCCTTGATTGTATTGGGTGCAAGTATTTATTATTCTGTGTGCAGGTGTTGTTCACGAGGTCTTGTGTGGTTCTCCTACTGGATTGATAACATTAGTTCTTAACTGAGGGAAATACTTATCTCTATTATACTACATCATCCTCTCCTCTTCGAGGAGATACCAACGTAGCCCACAAGTAGCAGGAAGAATTCCTGGCGCCGTTGCCAGGGAGACGTCACCAAAGCCTATCAAGCACCATCGCATAAACTTTCATCTCCTTGCATTTACTTTCATTTCCCATTTGCCTCTCATTTTTATCTCCCTTACTTCTAAAATGTTTTCACAAAAATACAAAAATATTTTTTGTTTGTCTTTTTTGCTTGTTTGCTTGCTTTGTCGCGATGTCTCAAGAAAATACACAGTTGGGTGACTTTTCCAATATTAACGATAATGATTTTATTAGTACTCCAATTGCTCCTCCAGCCACTAGTGTGGAGTCTTGTAATATTAATGTCACTTTGCTAAATCTTATTATGAAAGAACAACTTTCTGGTAGTCCTAGTGAAGATGTTGCATCCCATCTTAACACTTTCATTAAATTGTGTGATATGCAAAATAAAAAAGATGTGGATAATGATATTGTCAAATAAAAATTATTTCCGTTCTCACTGTGAGATCTTGCTAAAACTTAGTTTTCATCCTTGCCACAAAATAGTATTGGTTCTTGGGATAAGTGTAAGGATGCTTTTATTACCAAGTATTTTCCTCCCGCAAAATTATTTGTCTTAGAAATAAAATTATGAATTTTAAGAAACTTGAGCATGAAAATGTTGCCTAATCTTGGGGGAGGATGAAATTAATGATAAGAAATTGCCCCACTCATGGTTTAAGTTTATGGATGATTATACAATTTTTTATACGGGATTGAACTTTGTTTCTAGAAATCTTTTAGATTCTATCGCGGGGAGTACCTTTATGGAAATCACACTAGGAGAAGCTACAAAATTCCTTGATAATATTATGGTAAATTATTCACAATGGCATAATGAAGGAACTCCCACTGGTAAAAAGGTGAATTCTGTTGAAGAAATTAATACTTTGAATGATAAAGTAGATGCGCTTATGAAAATGGTTGCTAGTAAGAGTGCTCATATTGATCCTAATGGTGTGTCATTTGGGGAAATCCCAACGCAGCTCACAAGTAGTAGTGGGCTGGGGAGAGGGCGGCGGTCGTTGGAGGCGTCGTCTTCGGCGGCGGCGGCGGCAATCTCGGCGAGGTACAATTCCTCGCCATACCTGGCCATATATCCGTCGAGGCGGCGGAAATGACGCTTGGGCGTATCTAACGTCGTCATGGAGCGGTCGAGGGCCCGGGTGTATGCCAGGTCTGGATCCGTTGTGATGTGTGGCGGTGGGACGTCGGAGTCCACGAACTGGGATCGGCGTTCGGCGTTGCACCGGTCCCACCGGTGCTGCTCCCGGTCAGCGTACTCCTGCGCCGTCATGGCACTCCGGGATGACAATGATGAGGAGGAGCCACCGCGAAGGTAGTGCAGAATGTGCCCATGCGCCTTGGGTAGGTGGGGTGGTGGCTAGTGGCGTTCCTCCTTGACGACGCAGCGAGGCGGCGGCGAGCGGCGCTCCACCTTCATGACGCGTCGGGAGGCGACGAGAGCCGCTCTTCCTTCACGGTGCACTGGGGCGGCGGGGAGAGCCGCTCTTCCTTCACGCGGTGGCGGAGAGCATGGAAGGGATGCTGGCTCTAGCTTCACACGGAGGAGCGCCCCGATGGCGGAATTGGGCCGTTGGTGTGGATGACGGAGTGACAGAGCATCAGCTCCACCTGCTCCTTGAACTCCACGTCGGTGCCGGCGTAGACTTGGCCCGGCACCGCTGGCGCGAACTGCGGGGGCGGCGGTTGCTGGTCCTCCTTGTCGCCGGAGGAGATGACGATCTTCGCCTGTGTCGAGTCGTCGTCAGCGGACGAGGACGATAGCCCCGGAGTCCGAGGGCAGCGTCTCCACGGGCCGCCAGATCCCGCCCCAAAACCGCATGCCGGCGCCGACACCCAGGACTTGCCCATCGCCAGAGATGTGGAGGGGGTGTGGCGATGAGGAGGAGGAGGAGCGCGGTTTAAATAGCCGTGGGCAGGCCATGCGAAGGGCCGGTCAGCTGCTTCAGTGCGGCGCATCGGCCGAAGTTGGTTCCACGGGAACCTGCGTCCGCATTGAAGCGGCGGCTACCGAGAGGACGCGTCGGTCAGCGTCGCCCTCCCTCCCTCCCTCAGGTCACATCGCGGCATCAAGGCCTCCCTCCGTGTAGTCTGTGCCGACATGAATGCGGCGTGGTAAGCGGCGTGTACAACAGCAAGAAAGCGCGGGAGGGGCGGGTAACGGGTTTTTGGTGGGCTAGAGCAGTCAGAAGCGGGCTTGGGAGCTGTACGAACTCCCACAAATCTCCCCCATTTTTGTCTCCGATTTGCGGGAGAAATCGCGTCTGGACCTCTCCGTGGACCGATACAGGTCGATGTTGGATTGTAACGACCCGAGACCGATGTGCCAGGTGTCTTCCAGTTATTCGCTGTTGTTGTCTTGTCATTTTCTTGCGTGTCATGCATTTCATATCATGTCATCATGTGGATCGCATTTGCATACATGTTCGTCTCATGCGTCCGAGCTTTTTCCCCATTATCTGTTTTGCATTCCGGCGCTCCTATGTCCTTCGGTGTCCCCTTTTGCCTCTTTTCGTGTGCGGGTGTTAAATATTCTCGGATTGGACCGAGACTTGCCAAGTGGCCTTGGTTTACTACCGGTATACCGCCTATCAAGTTTCGTGCCATTTGGACTTCGTTTGATACTCCAACAGTTAATCGAGAGACCGAAAAGGCCTCGTGTGTGTTGCAGCCCAACACCCCTCCAAAGTGGCCCAAAACCCACCTAAACCCCCTCCATCATCTAGGCCGTTCGATCATGATCGCGTGGCCGCAAACCGCACCTCATTTGGACTCTCCTAGCTCCCTCTACCTATATATATGTGGCTCTCCCCGAATTGTTCGCGGATGAACCCTAACCCCTGCTCCTCTCGCGCCGCCGGACATGTCCGCCCGCCAGTGGACGCGTCCGCCCCGCCGCCACGTCGCCCCGGCCAACCGGGAGGCGACACGTCACCGCCTCTGCCGCCTCAGCCAACCGCGCGCCGCCACCTCGCCGCCCTCTCTCTCCTCCCACCGTGGGCCCGAGGAGACCCAGATCTGGCCCGCCCGGGCCCGGATCCCGCGGCCGAGCGCCGC
>NC_041384.1:86151742-86153837 GCF_002162155.2 Triticum dicoccoides
CCCCGTCGCCCCCATCCGCGAGCCGCCTCCGGCCAGCCGCGCCGCCCGGCTCCTCCTCGTCGGCGTTCGTCGGCGCCTCGCCGCCACAAGCTCCGGCCACCTCGCGCCCCTCGTCGGTGTCCTCCTACCTCGCCGGAATCCGCTCCAGTCGGATCAGGTAGCTGGGTGGATGAGATCCACCAGCTCTCCGAACCAAACACCGTGCCCCGCGCCCTGGATCGCCTCGTCCCGCATCCCTCGATCCCATTGACTTTTCGCAAGGCTATAAATCTGCTAAGTCCCCAATATTTTGGGGCATTTTCATCGCATCATAACTTTGCATCCGTAGCTCCGTTTTGGGCGTGTAGCATATCAAATTGTTCGCCTCGACGAGTACTTCATTTCATCTCATTGCATCATGTTCATTTGAGCTCATCTTGATGCCCTAAATGATGTTGGAAGAGTGCTAGTTTCTGTTAGTTTCAGATTCATATCAGTAATTGGACATTTGTCATTTTTGCCATGATTGATGTGTGCCTCCTGTGAACTTGAGCCCTACATGTGTTTTGAAGTATGCCATGCCATCTTTACATGGGTGTATGCCATGTATTTTTGTGATCTTTGTGGTGACTAGCACAAGCATGTAAAGTAGCCCTCGTGATATTGTTGTTTTCAGGGACTTAGAATTTCACTAAGTCCTTTTCCTGCTATAATTTAGGCCATGTATTCATGTTGCTACAGAGTGATCCATGCCTCTTTCGAGCATGATCAGTAAGGATGTTTTGTAGATATTGTGGTGCTCTACCCATCCTTGTCTTTGTTTGCAATTATTGAGCAGCCTAGCTAGAGTCAATCGAGCTCTACTTTTGCTATAAAATGTTCCTGGCAGAATGTTTACATGTTAAGCAATTTTGCCGAGATTGTTGTAATTTATCCATGCATGCTATGATGTTGTTCTTGCCATGTTTAGCTTCTATGCCATGTATACTTGCTGGGTGTATGCTTAGTTTGTCATGCAATGCCTTGTGGTGAGTGCATCGAGCTCGTAAACATGCCTACTTAATATCTGTTTTGCCATGTTCCAGTTTTCTGCTAATTCTGAATCTGTTAACGATATTGCTATGTTCACATGGATGCCATTGTATTTTCTGATCCCTTTTGGCTTATGGTCAGTAAGGGACTTTTGTTGTATGCTTTGAGTAGCTTCTTGCCATGCCTTGCTTTGCCATGATATGTTCCTGTAGCATATAGTTATCTTGCTCTAAACATTGCTTCCTGATGTTAAATCCTGACTTGATGTTATTTTCTGTAACCTGATATCTTTTGCACTTTTGCCATGCTTGTTTGAACCTGCTATTGAGTGATTTAGCCGTAGCTCAGTGTTCATCTTTTGTCAAGCATCTTTAGTGGATCACTGCCATGTGTTTTGTTGCTATGTTAGAGTGCTGTAGCTTATTATTCTTGATGCATTTAGATGGTCTCGTGTTGTTAATCGTAGATCGGTGCCATATTTGTTTTGCTTGCCATTTGCAAACCGTGCATCCGATTCCGGTGATCTTTATATCGATTTCGACCGAAATCATCTCCTCTTTCCAGTGGCACTCTTGGTTTTCCAAGTTGAGGCCAGGTTCAATCTTTCCTTTCCGAAACATGCATATGCATCGCATATCACATCCCGCATATCATGCCATGTTTTGCATCATGTTGCTTGCGCATTGCACCGTGGTTGTTTGGCTATGTTACCACTTTGCTCAGCCCCTTTATAGCGTTGCTAGTTGTAGGTGAAGATTGGAATTTGTTCCTTGTTGAAACATGTTCTTTGTTGGGATATCACAATATCTTTTTTTTAATTAATGCATCTATATACTTGGTAAAGGGTGGAAGGTTCGGCCTTATGCCTGGTGTTTTGTTCCACTCTTGCCGCCCTAGTTTCCGTCATACCAGTGTTATGTTCCTTGATTTTGCGTTCCTTACACGGTTGGGTTATAATGGGAACCCCTTGACAGTTCGCCTTGAATAAAACTCCTCCAGCAAGGCCCAACATTGGTTTTACCATTTGGCACCTAGCCTTTTTCTTTCCCTTGGGTCGGCCAACCCAAGGGTCGTCTTTATTTTT
>NC_041384.1:86154075-86162649 GCF_002162155.2 Triticum dicoccoides
ATGTGCAGCTCCTATCGGGATTTGTCGGCACATCTGGGTGGCTTTGCTGGTCTTGTTTTACCATTGTCGATATGTCTTGTAACCGGGATTCCGAGTCTGATTGGATTGTCTTGGGAGAAGGAATATCCTTCGTTGGCCGTGAGAGCTTGTGATGGGCTAAGTTGGGACACCCCCCCCCCCCCAGGGTTTTGAACTTTCGAAAGCCGTGCCCGCGGTTATGGGCAGATGGGAATTTGTTAATGTCCGGTTGTAGAGAACTTGACACTTGACTTAATTAAAATACATCAACCGCGTGTGTAGCCGTGATGGTCTCTTTCCAGCGGAGTCCGGAAAGTGAACACGGCGTTGGAGTTATGCTTGACGTAGGTTGTTCTAGGATCACTTCTTGATCATAGTTTCTCGAACGTGCTTTGCCTTCTCTTCTCGCTCTCTTTTGCGTATATTAGCCACCATATATGCTAGTGCTTGCTGCAGCTCCACCTCATACCTTTTACCCTTTCTATAAGCTTAAATAATCTTGATCGCGAGGGTGTGAGATTGCTGAGTCCCCGTGACTCACAAATTACTTCCAAAACCAGCTTGCAGGTGTCGATGATATCGTGCAGGTGACGCAACCGAGCTCAAGGAGGAGCTAGATGAAGACCTTGTTCGTTATGTTGTTCCGTTTCCAGTTGATCAGTAGAGGAGCCGAGTTGGGGCGATCGGGGATCTGTAGCATTAGGGGTAGTCTTCTTTTATTTTAGTTCCGTAGTCGGACCGTGATTGTATCTGGTTAATCGTAATGCTTTATTCATGTATTGTGTGAAGTGGCGATTGTAAGCCAACTATGTATCCCTTTCCTTGTTCATTACATGGTGGTGTGAAGATTACCTTTATTGCGACATTGCCTACAATGCGGTTATGCCTCTAAGTCGTGCTCCGACACGTGGGAGATATAGGCGCATCGTGGGTGTTATATGGATGGCTTTCGTGGTCCGGACAGTTCGATCTGAACGATTGCGGGAGGTTTACTGATCCGCTTTGGAGATGTCCTTAGGACAGCTTTCGAGATATTTCATGCAAATCAAATCAGGAAAGCACAAAAGCATGGCTGAGGGTATGAGGAAGAGAAAAACTAAGACGTGCATTTTCTCCCATCGGAGTGAGCAGCAAGAGAGAAAGAGGGCTCCTCCGTCGCCATGCGGACGGGGCATGAGTGTGCATCTCGAGGCCCATCTGACGGCCTAGTAGGAAGATCCCCCTGCGATCGTACGGCCCGACGGGACATGGGCCGGGGAGGAGGGGGCTCGGCGCACGTGATCTCGCGGGCCGGCACGTGGTGGGCAATGTACGTTGTAGTACGTACTGCTGCCAGTGTCTCAAAAAGGGAAAAAAAAAGTACTGCTGCCGTCAGTACCACAATTTTTTATGCTCTACTGACATGCTTAAAAATGAAAAACGTCCATGAAAAGGCGCGGAGGAGACGGAAGGAACGGCCCATGGCCAGTTTTGTTTTGTTTTTTGTCTGAATTATTATTACGCTTTTTTTGGGTGCTGCTGCGGACCCTGCGGTGACAGCGGTAACAGATACGTGTGCTAGATAGATCATGTTACATTCTTTTGCCGTCAGGTCGTTCAGAGCGAAGCGCACATGAAAGAGAAAACCACCACGCTTTCGGTAAGCCGGATAGAGCTAAACTCAAAGATCTTTCACGTGGCCTAAAGATCAAATCCATCCATCCATCGATCTACATAAAATATACTACTCGGTCATGCGACGTACGTATGCACGCAAGCAGCTTCACTGAACCGAACGAAACCATCCAAGAATCTTTGCATAAACTAGCACGCTAGCTCGAACTAAACATACACAGCAGCAGGTCGACCATGGTGGCCAGAAGACAGGTTGACTCGAAACCCTTCTTGCTCGCTCGCATCGTTCGCTCCGTGTGAAATCTGCTTCCTACAACGGCTCTGGTTTCACTTTCACCCCGTTTGGCAAGTAAATAAATTGACAAGAGCAGCAGGGCGCCGCTGCACTTCACGAGAAACTAGAAATTCCCCAGGGCAGGGCATGGCAGACCGATCGTGGACCATACATACTCTAACTCACCACCACGCCCTGCAAAGGTTTATTGCGGCCATTTACGCCCGCTTCATGGTGGTGGCCATGCTCATGCGCGCAGGGGCGCAGAAATAATGCTCAACTCACCCACTGATCAATTTTCAGAAGCCATAAATTCAGACATCTGCAGCTACTCCGGGAAAAACATGGTAGTACTATATTTTTCAGTGGGAAAAACATCGCCATTTTTTTACTCCGGGAAACAAACAAACAAACAGCAGCAAAGGACTCGTGCCGACCGATGTCGCTCTCCCCCGTGCGTCACTCGCCGCACTCGATGGGTCGAGAGAGGTGCAAATGCTGCTGCCGGTACAACTACACGACCTGCCTACTGTACAAGGTTCCAAGCCAACAATGGCGATGTGTCTGCGGGTGGCGACGCGACGTCAACAAGCCCTTCCCGTCGTTTGCTGCTGCATCCTACGGCTTGTCCTTCGATCGGCATTGTTTGTTTCTTCTGCTTAATTCGTGCCTCCCAACCACCGCTAGCTCGTTCCGGGTAGGAAAACTGAAGTGGAAAAAATCAGTTGTCCTACTGGCAGTAGCTACTACATATTTTACAGTGCACTCTTGATTTATTTATTTTTAAGTAAAATTTTCTATCTATTCATCAACTGTCAGGGTAGTATAAAAAAACACCATAAGTAAAAGAAAACATCCAGGTCCGTAGACCACCTAGCGACGACTATAAGCACTGGAGCGAGCCGAAGACGCGCCACCGTCATCGCCCCTCCCTCGTCGGACCTGGCAAATCTTGTTGTACACAATCGGGAAGTCGTCGTGCTAAACGTCCATAGGATCAACACACTAAAACAACAACAAACCCCCGAGAGAAGCGTAGATCGGAATAATCCAACCTATAGGCACACGAACTCAGACGAACAAAGACCAGTCCACGTGGATCCGCCGAAGACAGACGCCGACCGAATCCCACGAGATCCATCGGAGACAAATCTCCACATGCCCTTTGATGATGCTAAAAACACCACCAGAACATGAGCTAGGCGGGGAGGACCTCTTCCATCTACAGAGAGCCGCCGCCTTGCATCTCTGACCAAGACACAAACCCTAGCAAAACTAAAAAAACATTTTTAAAAACGGAGCCCTCCTGCCGGCAAGGGCCAGGATCCAACGCGCCTCTATGGTCCTAAGACCACAAGAGACGAGGTAGACCGGTGACGTCTCCGGCGGGAGGCAAGAGAAACCCTAGCACGATGGGTGTAGGGTACAAGCGGCCGCTGCTGTGCGTGGTGCCGTACATACCTTTTCTAGCTACCACCAGATTGCATTAGGAAGTTATCATTGTTTTAAAGTTGGATTTTGAGAAAGCTTTTGATCTCACTGAGCACCAAACCATAAAAGAAATCCTTATTGCAAGAGGTTTTGGCCCCATATGGCTTGTGTGGATGGACATGATTTTTTCCTGGTTTTTTCTCGGTTATGCTCAATGGAGTGTCTGGCAAACAGTTTTTATGCAAGAGAGGGGCGAGACAGGGAATCCTCTCTCTCCATTACTTTTTGCGCTGGCTGCTGACTTATTACAGTCTATCATGAATGAGGCTATGCAAAACAACTTGATCAGTAAACCTTTGGAAGCTCATCCCTACCAAGATTTCCCAGTAACCCAATATGCTGATGATATTGTCTTGATTATACCTGCATATGAAACCCAAGTAGAACAACTGAAAACCTCCTCCTTCACTTCATTGTTTTCACTGGTTTGAGGGTGAATTTTGAAAACTATGCTATGGTGCCTATCAATACCAGCTCTGATAAGATGCAAGCTCTAGCTGTCAAACTAGAATGCAGCATTGGAAGTTTCCCTTTCACATACCTTGGTCTTCCCCTAAGCCTTTCCAAGCCAAAAATGGAAGATTGTGTACCGGTTATCCAAAGGATTGATAAAAGACTTTCTCGATGTTCTACTTTTCTATCATATGAAGATAAGCTCACTTTGATTAAGTTAGTCTTCACCAGTTTACCCACTTTCTTCATGTATACTCTAGATCTACATGTGGGCATTTTAGACCAAATCTAATTGAGACACTACTTGTGGAGGAAATATATGACATGGAGGACAGAGGTACATCACTCATTTCACAAAAAAAGGTTTGCATCCCCAAGGAACAAGGAGGTTTGGGAATTCTTGACATTGCCAATCACAATAAATGCCTTCTTATGAAACATCTTCATAAATTCCTCCATAATGAAAATTTGTCAGGGGTAAAGCTTATTTGGGAATCCTATTACCTTGATGGTGTGATTACAAGCAAGCTTGTGGGCACTTTCTGATGGAAAAAGCATCCTTAAATTGCTACCTCAGTTCCAAGTTGATGGCTAGAGGAGAAGTTGGACATGGTAACACAATTACTTTCTGGCAAGATAATTGGGGTCATGGGACAATTAAAGACAAATTTCCAGAGCTTTTCTCCTACTCCTCCAATGTTAACTTGACTGCCAAAGAGTTTCTCCAAGCAACAGATATTGTGGAAAACTTCCATACTCCACTCTCGGCCAAGGCTCGTCAACAATTTCAAGAGTTGCAAGCCATTACTCACGAAATGCAGATCAACTCATGTTGACAGATGGATGTATCCATGGTGTACCAATTATTCCTCCAACAAGGTGTACAATGAGTTGTCCAAAGGAGACCTTGCTGCACAAATGCTGCCATGCAAAGTTACAAAATATTTTTACTGGTTGCTAATGCATGATAGAGTCAATACAAGAAATCTGCTACACAGAAAGACATTCTTCTTACCATCATATAATTGTGAATTATGCCAGAGTAACACCGAGGAAATTGTTATGCATCTTCTCTGGGACTATGACTTTGCTTTAAGCTATTGGAATCCCATCTTGTTACACAAACAGATGCATTCAAGTTTATAATGAGATCTTATTCACAATTCATGCTCTGCCTGCCCCCATTGCCATGGAGATCACTACCATGGGTTGCTGGAATATCTGGATGCGAAATAGTAAAATCTTCAAGGCACAAGATGCATCAGTTCAAACATGGAAAACCTCTCTTAGGTTGGATCTGCTTCTGCCGAGGCACAAAATAAAGGATAAATTTGAAGCTCAACTTTCTAGCTGGATTGATCAATCTCTGACTTAAGCTTCCATGTTACCTCTAGGCTTTACTAAAACAGGAATAGGCTGAGTTTTCTTTTCCTTCTTTTTACTTTACGTACTTTGTATATACTTTGCTTTAATGAAATTTTCGTAGAATGATTGTTCTGCGGTTTCGGTACAAAAAAAAGTCGGCCAAATATATATGACAACTCCAACAGATTCATCATATTGGTAGCCTCTAAAGCACATCAGGAGCATGGAAGGTTCGAAAACAGCTCAGCATAGGTGACTGAGCCCAAATCGCGGCGGTCAGGACGATGGAGGTGGCACCAAACAAAATATGGCTGCGGAATGTAGGCGGCGGCAATATGAAGCACACGTTTTGAAACCTCCATGGTGCTAAACTTTTGGTGAATGAAAGGCGCGTTATATTGTTTCGCCCAAACTTCAAATATGAAGGCTCGGGGCTTGGTTGGAAGCACACTCCAAAAAAATTATAACAATTTAAGGCAGGATAATGACTTTGCTACAGTGATTTTTTAATAAAAAACTTGACATTTGTTATGGGGATGGGGCTGATATGACTACGCTGCGGTGAAGTTGTTCTTATACTTTCTCCAGTCAATTTTATTTTTTATATAAGACACTTCTGCTTCGGTACATCCCCTTAAACACAAAGACATCACATTTTTTCTAGAAACGTCTGCCATATACGTATACGCTGTACATGAAGGGACGCGCTGAGCTGACCCATTCATCCTCTCTTTTGATTTTTGAAGCCGCAAAAAAAAGTTGCGTGCTACAAAAATCGAACCGAGCTCCTTCAAGTATAACCACGTCTGCACTAACCAACTGAGCAACCAGACCTTATGTGCTAGGTATGTTTTTTATTATTAAAATAGAGCACTCGAAAAGCGCAATATTTCTGTTTGGTTTTTTCTTTTCCTTTTTTTCTTAAATGCGTGAACCATTTAAAATTCATGATTTTTCTTTTCGAAAATGATGACAAAATTTAAAATTCTTGATTTTTCTTCCTAATTACTGAACTTTTTTCCCCCAAAAATGATTAGTTTCTTTTCACAAATTTGTGAACTATTTCGCAAATTGGTGATTTGCTTTTGAAATTGTTGATCTTCTTATAAAATTGATGAACTTTGTTTCTAAATCAATGAACTTTTTTCAAATTTATGATTCTTTTTCCAAATCAATGAAATTTTCTTCAAAATCGATGAACTTATTTTAAATTTTTGATGATTTTTTTCTAAATCAATAAATGAAACATAAAAAATAAAAAGAAAATAATATAAAAGCTCATGTAAAAAACCGAAAAAACCCAGCCTAATTGAAAAGGAAAACCAGAGTCTTTCTTTTTAGCATTATATTTGACGCACTACAAAAGATGAAAAAAGAAAAACTTAGACCATGATCAACGGAGGGTGTTCGAGTGGGCGAGAAGGCTTTGTTTGAGAGCACGTCATCTCCCGACATGCTTGAAATGGCCTAAATTTTTTTCATGCCTTGTATGACCAATTCAAGTCACCATGCCAAGTTGTTTCAGTTTTCGACAAGTTTTGCATTTTTCGGAGTTTTCTCTGTCAACGGCCGATAAATGGGTGGACGTGTCGCAACTTGCATACGGTGTTAGAAATCATACAAATTAGGCATGGATGACTACAATGGTCATGCCCACCTACTTGAAAAAGTTAGGGTTATTTCAAGAATGTCTAAAACTAGATCATGTTTAGTGATGGGTGTTTGGGTTGGCCAGAAGGCCCAGCCTGAGGGTACGGCGACATCCTCCAAATGGCCTCAAAAAAATTCCATCACATCCTATGATCAAATCAGGACACCATGCCAAGTTGTTTGAGTTTTTGATAATTCTTGCATTTTCTGAAGTTTCCTCATTGAAAATTGGCCGATAAATGGCCGGACATGACACAACTTGCATACGATGTGGGAAATTCATTCAAACCTAGCATGGATGTCTATCATGGGCATGCCCACCTACTGAAAAAAGGTTGATGTCATTTTATGCATGTCCAAAAATAGATCAAGTTCAACAGAGGGTGTTCGGGTAGGCAAGAAGTGTGTGCCTGAGAGCATGTTTTCTCGGCATCCATTCAACTGACCCCAAAAATTTCCATGATCTTATATGACCAATTAAAGGCACCATACAAAGTTGTGTTGGTTTCTGACAAATTTGGCATTTTCTGGAATTTTCTCGGTTATAAAAGGCAGATAAATGGCCGAACGTGTCGCAACTTGCATACGGTGTTGGAAATCATTTAAACCTACCATGGATCCTTACCATGGGCGTGCCCACCTGCCTGCAAAAGTTGGGGTCTTTTTTAAAATGTTCAAAGCTAGATCATATTCAACGGAGGGTGCACCCGCATGGCCATACCCATGGCAGGTAACCATGCCAGGTTTGAACAATTTTTGACACCGTATACAAGTTGCGACACATCCGGCCATTTTATTTGTCTTCTTTTATTGAGAAAACTCTAGAAAATGTAAAATTTATCGAAAACCAAATCAACTTGGCACAGTGTCTTGAATTGGTCATAAAAAGGCCATTGGAAAATCTGGGTCCATTTCAAATCTAGGCGACAACATCGCTCTTGTCGGGCGCGTGTTGGGCCGGCCAAAGAGCTCGCGGATTTGAAAAAAGTTTATCAATTGTTTATGTAATATTCATGGATTTGAAACTTTTCGCAATTTTTTTAAATGTTCACTAAGAAAATTTGCAAAAACAACTTTCTCGGTTTTGGGAACCACGGCTTCCCAACCATTTTTTCGGTTTTGGGAACCTTCTCGAAGGTCGTGAACCGCGTTTTTCTGTTTCTTCTTTTCCATTTTTGTTTTTTCTGTTTATTGTTTCTATATCTCATAAATCAAAATTTCCAGAACTCAAATATTGTTTGTATTTTCTGAAATATCATTAGAAAATGTGTACAATTTGTGAAATATCATTAGATGCGTCATGAATTTAGTTCTCATATTGTATAGCTTTTGTATTATAGATGTTGATTTTTTCCATATACTCCTTTCGTTCCAAATTTCTCGTTGCAGAAATGGATGTATCTAAAACTAAAATATATCTAGATACATCCATACCAGCGACAAGTAATTCGGAACGGAGGAAGTAGATTGATAAACTTTATGAAGTTTGACTTCAAACAAATTTATATACCAAGTAAATAGGACGGGAGGGAGTATATATTGATATGTCTTGTTTCTCCACACTGCGGCACGTGTATTCTATGCTTCATTAGTGTGTCACCTTTTTTCTGCCCGTTTGGAAGATTCTACAAAAGGGTATATTCTGTCTCAGGAGTGCCAGTTCCAGATATTCCTCCTTACAGCCTTGTTCGGTTACACCCTTTGTCAAG
>NC_041384.1:86163149-86199437 GCF_002162155.2 Triticum dicoccoides
GGGGGTTGACTTGTACGCATAGTTTAAAAAACCGAACCGGAAATCGAATCGGAAAGGTTGTCGGTTTAGGTTTTTACCGATCGGACCGCCGGTTCACTGGTTCGATTGTTGGTTTTTTAATAAATAAAATATTATATATTGATTAATATATGTGCTAATATAGAGTGAAACAATGCTCAAATAAAATTATAACCATGTAGTGGACAACAAAGTAGCACAATCAAGTTGGTTATTGGCCATGGGCAGGCCCCGCCTACTGCTCACATGCCATTGGATCGAATCCCACTTTCTCAATTTCTATTAAAACTTTTTTCCTGGTTTTTCCCGGTTCGATTACCCGGTTTTTTCACCGGTTTTCTGGAAAACCGGCCGGTTCGATCGGTTTTTTCCGGTTTGATTGCATATCGGTCTTATTAGCTTAAAAACCCGATGAGGCTGCCGGTTCCGGTTTTTTCCGGTTCGACCGCCGGTCCGGTCTGGTTTTTTAAACTATGCTTGTACGCGATTAAATCCACACTTTTGGAATCTTTGTGAATACCAGAGTATATGTTTCCTGATCCGTTTCTTAAAAATAAATAAACAAACTACTCTCCTTTTATAAATATAAGGCCTTTTAGAGATTTTAATATGAACTAGATATAGATGTATATAGACGTAGTTTTGCCGGCTCGCTCATTTTGCTGAATGTAGTTCATATTAAAATATCTTAATAGTCTTATATTTTAGAATGGAGGGAGTAGGTAGCTAGCTAAAACTCCCACCTTAATTAATTAATTAGCTAGGTATTAATTTGATCCTCAGAAAGTAGCACTAGCACTAGTGACCCTACTCCGGCCTTTGTTTGAGACCGAGCATGGGATTGAGGGAGATGGTCCATGATTTGTGTCCTGTTGAAACGATGAAGACAATGTAGGCAAAGCCCTGTTTGAATTGTTTTTTTGTTTTGTTTTCAGGATCCCCTGTTTTTTTAGGGAAATTGAGGATCCCCTGTTTGATTTGTTTTTTTTTTAGGGGTGTTTGATTTGTTTGTTTTGTACTGGAGTGCTAAAGCCGTGTGGCCCACGTCGCACTCATAGCGTGGCCCAGGGTTAGGATACGAATTATTGCTAGGCCTGGGACCTAATAACAAAAATGTTGGGCGAAGACAATGTAGTTGCTTCTTCCCTTCTTCAATGTATATTTTCTTTGTTGCCATAGCTTTTAAGTTCCAGTCCTAGATCTCAAACTATTTAATACATCAGTATTTCTTCTACACAATTACTAAAATTTCAGACTCCCACACAAAAAAATATTAAACTTTCAGATAGCTGGTACAGAAATTCTTTTTTTAATATGACAGAATTGAATAAACTTTTCTGCGAATTAACTTGACAAAAAAGCTGGATAAATTACATTTGTCGCTTAAAAAAGAGAAAATTAATTCTTAGTACTCCATAGCGCAATCAGAAGTTTTAATTTCTCGCATACAGAAGTTTTAGTTCCTACTACCAATCAGTAAATATAACATGTTCACTATTTTTAGTACTCCATAGCACAAGTTTTTTTAGGGGTCTCCGTAGCGCAAGTAGACAGACCGCAATGGAAGTGATCATGTTTCTGGCGATTCTCATGGCCAAATCTGCATGCATGTGGGGCTCGCCTGGTCAAAATGCATTTGCATGATCAATTAGTAGGTAGCCTTTAGTGGTCGTGTGTTTGCCTTTAGTTTGTGGGATCAGGGCCACTCCAGTTACTCTAATTATTCATCCCCGACCCTATCATACGATGCTACATTATGCATGGCTCCACTCCATGATTGCTTTGCTTGCACAAAATAATTGATCGAAGAAAACGGAAAGAGAAAAGGATCCTGAGACAGCCGAAGCTCTGGGCCTAGATCGTTTGGGGTTCACTGAGCCTACTGAGCCATGTGCGGGCCTAATCTGGCCTATATAGTTGTTTCTATCCTACTACTATAGTTTCGTGTATGCAATCGAACTCAGTTTTTTCACGATAATTCAATTCAAAGCCCGGGCTCATCTACATCTAATGAAAAGTAAAATTAAAATAAATAATAAAAAATCATGCAAGATGCTTGAGTGCGCCAGGCACATGCAAAAAAACATGGGCAAACAACATTCGAGGAGCTCACACAAAAAAAGACAAAATCGGCTATGATCAGTGCATTTTTTCAAACTTACCCACAGGCTAGAAATTGTTCTTTTTGCCACAAGCTCCTTGGATGTCCAAACTCCATCAAATTTGGCACGGGAAAAATAAAAAAAACATTTGAATTTTTCTGTGGTGTAAATAGCAAAAAAAATCAAATGTTTTTTCTGCTATTTTAAATGATTTTGCAATTCACACCCAAGTGTAGATGAGCCTGGGTGCAGAAAAACCGCTTCCAATTTCCGTTGATTCCTGTTGGCTCTGGTAATATCCATATGCGGCTTTGAGATTTAGGGTGGCTGCGAGAGGAAAACTCTTCCCATTTGCTAGAAATTTGTTAAGGTTTGTGGTCTACTATCTTTTCCTCTATGATTTTTTGTGGTGCCGCTCACATCTTACATATCTGAGTCTATTGGATATCAACTTTCTTATACTGTTTTTTAAGAGGCCCTACCACGATAAGAAAGTGATTTGGATATAGTTGCAGGACACGTAATTTTAACATCTGCAACTTGTCCAAAATGATCATTTAAATATTCATATGGTTCAACATGCTTACCAGCTACCTCGTAACTAAGAGGATTAGTCAAGGAATCAACAATCATATTAACACGCACCACGGAAAAGTGCACATGAATATGGGGTAGAGCACAAACTCTAAATTTCTGATATCACTTCCATTGTTTCCACCAATTCACCTCTTCTCTATAAAGAGTCTAGAGAAATCACTAATTAAGGTAGGAGTATGGTTTAAGTTTTTTATGTTAGGTTACCATATCTATGACAACAACATCTCGATGGTAAAGGCGATTTCGTATGGAATAAAAGTTTCATGGTTGGCAATGGGGAAAACCACCTAAAACATGACCCCCACCTAGAGATCCAGATTTGTTTAAACCAAACATCGATAGCTTTGTGGCTCCATCGAGAAGAGGTGAATTCGTTGCGGCTCCATGAAGAACATTAAGAGAATCAAGCAGCCACACATGTCGTCCATTAGCTATAGAGAAAAACATTGGTAAAGTCAAAGAATCAGGAGAATCAAGCAGCCATACATGCCATCCATTAGCTATAGAGAGAACTCCTAGCAAGGTTGCGTGTTTCACAATTATAACTTCTATTGTCATGGACAAAGGAAACATTTTGAAAATCATCCCTTTATATTTTGATTTCTTACGGGATTGAGTTGTATGAGCATCAACTTTTCATGTTGCATGTTGATATTTTGCACTATCGAAACTGTGTGCATAAAATAAAACAAAGTCATGGTCGTTTCCGAATAGGCCACGGTGTGACTACAATCTTAACAAAGTCGTGCTGTTTTTCCACGAAATGAAACAACCACGACTTAGCTTATAGAAACCTACTATCACTTACATGTGCGATAACTCGTCCATTTTAGTGCCCACATACATAGAGCAATCGTACAATCAACTAAGGAGTAGCTCCAGTCATCCTCACTCACATGGCAAACCGAGCATACTGACTGAAAAGTTAGGATGTACTTCCTCTGTAAAGAAATATAAGAGCATTTAGATCACTACTTCAATTTTAACTAGTAAATGCGCACGTGCAACGCACGTTAATATTTAGGCAATATATTAATTGCATGTGGATATTAGGTATACTATTATTTGTGTGTTAATCATGTGATTAGTGTAATATTTGATATGATACTAATTGCATGTTAAACACGTTTAACGCTCACCATTGGAGCGGTCTAGGTCGTTGGATTGACTTAGTTCAATGGCCAAGATCAGTTAGATCTGCCTTTTGGATCTTTTTATATTGGTATAGATATAGATGATCTAAATGGTCTTATATTTGTTTACGGATGGAGTAGCTTATATTGGCCCAACAAAGCCTACCAAATTGGGCAGGTCAAGTCCAATAAGGCCTACCTACTCGGCCGCACTCCTTCACCACCCCAACACGGGAGCGATTATATCTCTCTTTTGGTGAGTAGGAAGGAGCGCTCAACAATATTCATCGTGTGTCTTAAAAAATATCATTATATATAAAAATGTAAATACCATTCCAACAAAATGTTCATGACATTTAAAAGTTATCCGCACGTTTTAAAAAATTGGCCATAACAATTTTAAAAAATGGTCATGAAGTGTAAACATTTCTTTGTGCAATTTTGAAAAATTACTTATGACATACTAATAATATTTATCATGTATTTAGAATTGTTCACCGTGTATTTAAAATGTTCTAACATGTATACGTCAAATGTTTAGTTTTTATCATAAAAATGCTTAACATATACTAAAAGCTCATCATGTATTTTGGAAAATGTCAATGTCTATTAAAAATAGGGAAAATAGAAGGGAAATGAAAATAAAATACAAATACAAATACAAAGATAACAAGAAGAAAGAAAAAACCTTTCGCTCCTGCCCACGTGCCAACTCCTATCTAGGGTTTCCTTGCCTCTCGCCGGCACCGCCGGTCCGCCTCATCTCCTATGGTCCTTGGACCATGGAGGCACGGTGGATCCCGGCTCTTGCCGACGGGAGTGCTCCGCTTTTAGATGGTTTTCTGAGTTTAATTAGGGTTTGTGCCATGCTCAAGAAGATGAGGCGGCGGCGACTTCTTGAAGATGGAATAAGGGCCTTCCCGCCTAGCTCCCGTCCCGGTGATGTTTCAAGCATCATCGAAAGGCGTGTGGAGGTTTGTCTTCGGCGGATCTCGTGGGATTCGGTCGGCGTTTGTCTTCGGTGGATCCGACTGGATCCGGTCTTCGTTCGTGTACGTCTGTGTGTCTTCAGGTTGGATCCTTCCGGTCTATACTTCTCTTCATCGGCGGCGGTTCCTGTTCTGATGGGCTGGTCCTATGGGGCCTTAGCACGACGACTTCTCGACTGTCTACTACAACAGTGTTTGCCCGGCTCCGATGAGGGAGGGGCGATGACGGCGGCGCGCCTTGGGCTCGCTCCAGTGCTTATAGTCGTCGCTAGGTGGTCTATGGACCCGGATGTAAATTTTACTTCTAGTGTTCTTTGTACTACCTTAACAGTTGATGAATAGATCGGAAGTTTTCTCGAAAGAAAAAACAAGAAGAAAGAAAAAGCAAATCAAACCTTCGCGAAAGCAGGCAACATAAATTTCCCAAATCTAGCAGGAAACTGGCGAGCGCTATGTAAATGGGCCATGGCCTGCTTCGAAACACTAGAGGCGAGCACTAAAACGGGGAGCAACTAACTAAGGAGCGCTCCTAGCCATGTGTTGCGCTCTGGGTGTTTTTTTTTGAATTTTATTTTTATTTTTCCCTACGCGTTTTTGGCTTTTTAGATGTTTTATTTTATTTTTTCCGGCATTTCGGTTTTTCAATGTTCTTTTTCAACTTTTGGACAAAAAAATTTATGCGAAAACACACATTTTTTTGCTTCCACGAAAGCCACGGCCGTGCCTCTCGGAAACGAAAAAAACGCGTTTTTTCATTTACGAGAGGTACAGATTTGCTTCTGAATGCATTTTATTTTTTCCCTTCCGTGAGAGGCAAAGTCGTGCCTCTCGGAAACGAAAAAAATACGTTTTTTCCTTCCACGCGAGGCACGTGCCTCTCGGAAATGAAAAAAAGTGTTTTTTGCCTTCCGCAAGAAGCATGGGTTTACTTCCGCACGAGGCACGGCCGTGCCTCTTTCGAAAAGGAAAAAATGTGTTCCCTCGGTTCGGTTTTTTGTCCAGTTTTGGGGGAAAAAAGTTCGTCAAAATCTATCGACATGAAATCTATTTTTGAAGATCTCGACGTGAGAAATTCAATGGTGAAAACGGTACGAGATTTGAACGCACAGATAAAGAGATAAAATGTTTTAGACAAATGGATCTATGAAAAAAAAAGTCCCGGGTTACGACAAATGCCACACTTGTTGCAACCTGTGAAGATGGGAGTGACCTTTGCAAAGAGTGCTTCTTAATTAATGATTTCGCTATAAACGGCTTGCAACAATGGATATAGAGAGGTGACATACCTCAAAAAAATAGAGAGGTGGCATACCTTACTTCTAGGATACCCAAAGATGTCTCTCCTTAAGGCGCTCTCGCCGTCGCTACTATTGGGTGGGCCCAAGTAGCTTCGTACATGTTATTTCATTTTTCTTCTTTCTTTTCATCCGTTCTTTTTTTCCTTAGTTCATATTTTTAAAATATCCCAATTATCTATAATCCAAAAATTAAATATATTTAAAATAATTGTCAGTATATTTCAAGTAATATGGATAGCAATACAAAAAAATGTTCATGAATTTTAAGAATATGTAATTTTCTTTCAAAAAACTATACGATGCAAAAATTGATTTAATTAGAAAATTGTTCTTAGAAATAATTAAAATGTACGTTATGTTTTTTTAAAAGTTCACACATTTCAAAATATGTTTGTGACATTGAAAAATATATTTGTACAATATAAACAAATGTTTATGTAGTTAAACAATGGTTTGGCATGTATAAAAAAATATTTAACATGTATTCAAAAAAATGGTCAATGCATATATTTGAAAAAAAATATTTTTTTTGAAAAATGTTCAATGTGTAGAAAAAATGATTCAGATGTACAAGAGAAAAATTTAGAGTGTGTGTTGAAAAAGGTGGACATATATTGAAAGAAAGCAAGAAAACAAAAACAAAAAAACTGATGAAAAACATGTAGTGAAACACATAAAAATGAAATAAGAAAAAAAGCATGGAAGGTCGTAAAACAGGTCCATAGAACCTCTCTAAATCTGCTACAACACCTACAACATTGAGCTGGCCCATTTAGTGCAGCACCAGAGGCGAGAGCGAATGATCTCTTGCAATAGGCGAGAAATAGCCTCCGCGGGGGATATATTGCAGCAGCACTCCGACGCTCACAGTTCGATAATAGATGGCTTAGGGCATGTATAATGCTTGATAAGATAGTTTTATCTTAAGTTTTACATGTAATTTAGAGATGACAAAAAAGAGAATCTACAATGGTCATATCTTAGCCTTATCTTCAATAACTAGCAATTTCTAAAAACATGTTGAGACATATTGTGCTAAGAGATCATCTCTTGTCTTCTCTTAAATAAGAGAAGACAAGCCTTTTTTTATGAGTTCTTTCTCCTCCACCTCATTATTGATCCTATGTTGCACTCCTAAGATAGCACCATTGTACATGCCCTTATTAATAGTCCACGCCCAACATCAGAAAACAAGCCCACCCGCTAGCCCTTGCCGGCTTAAGCCACGCCACACATGCTCCATAGAAAATTCGGATGAACTTTACACCTCGGACGCACCACCTTTAAAGACACATTTTGCGTTGAATTGCCAACAAATTGCACATGAGTGAGGGGTTGGGCGGGCTCATTAAGCAACATCCATGTGCGTTCGATTCCTGTTTTTGTGTTATTTTTCCGGTTTGTCCATTTTGTATGTATTGTAGCTACTCGAAGCACTGAAGCGAGACGAACACTGTTGCACAGAGTTTTTCTTAACATGAATATTTTTTTAAAGGCATACATTTTGAAATCGGGATTATTTGCATATGTTAATATTTTTAAACTCAGAACAATTTTTGAAAAGCATGGACAATTTTAAAATTGTGATTTATTTTGAAAATATATTTTTTACAATACCAACATTTTTTAAAAATATGAACATTTTTTGAAATTTCAAACATGTTTTGAAAAATATGAAAAATTTATATAAAACATGAACATTTCCTTAAGCAAATATCTTTTTGATTTTTTCAAAATGTAGAAAAAAGGGAAAATAGTAAAGTGAAAAATAGAAAAAAAACAAAAACCCCAGACCGGAACCTAGATGTTTTCCAAAACCGGTAAAACACCGGACAAGAAACCCGGGATCTGTAGACGTATAGTAGTTTACTAGCACCGAAGATGCGCGGCGCACGCCGCGCCCGTGGCAAGCCTTGTTTATATTTTTGAAAAATACTTCAATTTTTTTATTGCATGCATGTCTTATTTCATGTTTAGTCAGTTGTTTTTTTTTTTGTTTTGGTTGGGTTTTATAGAAAGAAAAGGAGGTGTAGGTTCATATTAGCAAGGTTCATTTGTGCAATAGGTTTATTTATAACAGGTTCACATCCTTTGTAGTTGCTACTTTTGTCCTTGCGTGTAGAAATGCTCGTCTTGTTTTTTTTGTATAGAGCAGTAAAGACCGTTGCTGGTGCCATCAATTTCATGTTTTTTGTATGGAACATAAGTGTTTGAAGGATGATGCGATTGAAGTTTTGAACGAACCATGATTTATTTATGGCAAAGAGTTAAATAGTATAGGTGCAGCGTAAAACAAATTATTCTAAGCACGGTGCAACAAATTGAAAACCTTTTTTTAGTTTGCTGCCAGTGGGTAAATCATTAGTCTTTTGCCCTTTAATGTCCTTGTGGAATTTCTTCACCATCCGAGGCCTCGTGATAGTCAATAAGGGAAGCAAAATCAGTGTTATGTTGTTTCTTAATTATATTGTAAAATATAGTCTGACTGTCTATACCTTGTTTTCTTCTGATTGAAGCGTTTCATTTTTCTACAAAGCAGAATTTGCTCATGGTGGAGTTGCAAGGAGATTATTCTGTGGTGCATCAGTTGCTAGTAAAGAGGAGGAAGAAGACTATTTAGTTGGGTTTGGATGCATATCGCTCTCTAGTGACAGTGAAGCTAGCTAGCCTATGTTCGCCATATGCTCCATGGTTTGCACTTGGAAATAACAATAATTGTTTTCCGGTGATTTGCTACTTGGTGTCACTGTGACGATGAATTTTTTGCCAGTTAGATGTGATATTTTGCGTGGTATGTTGGTTATTGATCCCTGTTTATTCGTGCTTACTGTTCTGGTGTATTGTTTGAGGTTAGTGCTATTGGTTTATTTAGGTTTCTGTTCTGGTTTAGTGTTTTTGATTTTCCAGTTTATTTGAGTTTGACGATCCTATTTATTCGGATTTACTGTTCCACTTTTACAGTTTAGACATTGTTTTCGGTTTATATTGGTTGCGGTTTTGGTTTACATTTTAGGTTTATTGTTATGATATTGTTCACCCTGGGGGAGGGGTTGTTCATAAATAAGCATTGTTGACAACTAATTATTGTTTACACATAATCACTGCTCGTACATAACCACTGTTCATATTCAATTACTGTTCACACGGTTTGTTGTTATGCATTGCAATTCGGGTATTGTTCAAGTTTATCGTTTGAGTGAGTTAATGTTTTTGGTTTATTCAAGTATTTTTTCTATTCCACTGGCTTTACTGTTTCGGTTTACTCGGGATTGTTGTTTCGGTTTATTTGGGCTACTATTTCAGTTAGTAGTTCTGTGTTTACTAGGTGATGCCTCGCACGTTGCTGTGGGATACTATAGTTCATTTGATGTGTAAATCCTGACCCGAGTGTTGGTTCACATTACGTGACTCGACAGAAAAGAAAAAAAGCCCCAAGTGACATATTGTTAAATTCCAGTCGGTCATTCCATCGTCAATACAATGTAGTGCTAAGAAATAAAATAATATAAATGGGACCAAAAGGAAGAAAAACTGAAGTGTCTCCTATCCAAGTTTCTTGTATTGATGTAACAAAGGAAGGATGGAGGCAATTTAAATAAGCATCATCAATTTTAGTTATATAACATTTCAGTCAATAGTGCGCACCTTCAAGGTTTGCAGATAAAATGATTCAAGCATGCCAACACCAGACGGAAAAACATAATAGAACAAAAGTTCAAAATTACTTTTCAAATGCACAAATATAAAAGAGGTGTGTGAAAGCATAAACAAGATTAACTGGAAAGTTTTTTAGAAAAAAAATCAATTGTTAGGAAAATAGAAGGATGAAACTCAAAGGCCTCACTTTTATGTCAAGGAAGGACCCGAATGTCGGCTCGACTGTCTGCGGTGGGCCAATTGCAAACTTAGTGAGGCACCCTTTTCAAGAGCACCAAGATTGTAGCCTTTCACCTAGAGGACTTGCCACCATGCTAGAAACACTTCCTTGAAAATACTGAAAAGTAGAACGTGTGATAAATACTATTGAGCTAAAGGATAATGAAGAAATGAACCGAATATCTCGTGTTTGCCAATGTAGCAAATAGAATGTATGTTTCAAAATGATACTATAACATAGATGCAGGCCTACGGCTGAAGGGCACACATTTTATGTTGAAGATTACAATACTATCAATTTGTCATGTGCTATATGATTTCTCATATGCATTTGCACTAACCCTATGGGTGCATCTATCATTTTAAAAAATTGTGCAAGAACAACCCAATTGTACAATGCACATGAACTGTCATATTCCTTGAAAAGGGGTAAACATAGCACTCTAGCATTGCATAGCCTGAATAAAAAATAATGAACATAATATGAAAGATATATACAAAGCACATGGAATACAATTTGCATCTAGTTTTTGTATCGTATAATGAGTATAAGAAGCACGTGAAGCTCGTACTTCAAATGTATACACAAAACTATAAGTAATTCATCTGGCAGGTTGAAAGGATTTTTTTTACAGTTAACAGAGGCAAAGAAAGCCTGTTAGACAACTACAAAAAATGGAATGGTTGCCAATCCAGAAAGCAATCAACTGAACTATTTAGTTACATAGCACCAAATTTCCGCAAAGTAAACAATGAAAATGTCAGTACAATCAAGTGTCAGGTTCAAACGAAAATGTGGAAACCATACCTACCTCGTAGTCAAATATTCGGTAACATTTATGGTCTTCATCATTGTCCGGTTTTCACCAGTTTCCAGTAGTGTTGAAGGAACATGACTTGAAAATTAATAAATTATACTCCATGGAGAAAATGTACAAGCATTAGAAGAAAGTCAGTATATTTAGAAATGATTGTTTTACATATTTTGATGAGATGATACAGAGCGCATAGACCCTCACATTGCATCAGAGCAGAAGTGGCCCATAGGAACCAAAAAGGCCACCGGGTTTTGATACGTCGCCGTCGTATCTACTTTTCCAAACACTTTTGCCCTTGTTTTGGACTCTAACTTGCATGATTTGAATGGAACTAACCCGGATTGACGTTGTTTTCAGCAGAATTGCCATGGTGTTATTTTTGTGCAGAAATAAAAGTTCTCGGAATGACCTGAAAATCAGCGGAGATTATTTCTGAAATCTATAAAAAATATTGGCGAAAAGATCTACGTCAGGGGGCCCACACCCTATCCACGAGGGTGGGGGCGCGCCCTACCTCCCTGGGCGCGCCCCCCTGCCTCGTGGGCCCCCTGACGCTCCACCGACCTCAACATTGACTCCATATATTCACTTTCGGGGAGAAAAAAATCAGAGAGAAGGATTCATCGCGTTTTACGATACGAAGCCACCACCAAGCCCTAAACTCTCTCGGGAGGGCTGATCTTGAGTCTGTTTGGGGCTCCGAAGAGGGGAATCCATCGCCATCGTCATCATCAACCTTCCTCCATCACCAATTTCATGATGATCACCGCCGTGCGTGAGTAATTCCATCGTAGGCTTGCTGGATGGTGATAGGTTGGATGAGATTTATCATGTAATCGAGTTAGTTTTGTTAGGGTTTGATCCCTAGTGTCCACTATGTTCTGAGATTGATGTTGCTATGACTTTGCTATGCTTAATGCTTTTCACTAGGGCCCGAGTGCCATGATTTCAGATCTGAACCTATTATGTTTTCATCAATATATGAGAGTTCTTGATCCTATCTTGCAAGTCTATAGTCACCTATTATGTGTTATGATCCGTTAACCCCGAAGTGACAATAATCAGGATACTTACCGGTGATGACCGTAGTTTGAGGAGTTCATGTATTCACTATGTGTTAATGCTTTTGTTCGGTACTCTATTAAAAGGAGGCCTTAATATCCCTTAGTTTCCAATAGGACCCCGCTGCCATGGGAGGGTAGGACAAAAAATATCATGCAAGTTCTTTTCCATAAGCACGTATGACTATATTCGGAATACATGCCTACATTACATTGATGAACTGGAGCTAGTTCTTTGTCACCCTAGGTTATGACTGTTACATGATCGATCGCATCTGGCATAATTCTCCATCACCGATCCAATGCCTACGAGCTTTTCACATATTGTTCTTTGCTTATTTACTTTTCCATTGCTATTGTTACAATCACTACAAAACCTAAAAATATTACTTTTGCTACCGTTACCTTTTGCTATCGTTACCACTACTATCATATTACTTTGCTACTAAATACCTTGCTGCAGATATTAAGTTTCCAGGTGTGGTTGCATTGACAACTCAGTTGCTAATACTTGAGAATATTCTTTGGCTCCCCTTGTGTCGAATCAATAAATTTGGGTTGAATACTCTACCCTCGAAAACGGTTGCGATCCCCTATACTTGTGGGTTATCAAGACTATTTTCTGGAGCCGTTGCCGGGGAGCATAGCTCTATTCTTTGAGTCACTTGGGATTTATATCTGTTTATCACTATGAAGAATTTGAAAGATCCAAGAACCAAGATCTATCCCTCAACTACGAGGGGAGGTAAGGAACTGCCATCTAGCTCTGCACTTGATTCACCTTCTGTTTTGAGTAAGCTTGCGACACCTAAACCTGCTTCTGCTATTAATTCTGATATGTCGCATGTTATTGATGATGCCACTTCTGCTATGCATGATACTTATGGTGAAACTACTTCTATGCTTGATAATACTGTGCCACTTGGTGAATTTCTTGATGAATAACTTGCTAGGGCTAGAGAGAATGAAATTATTGAAACTGATAATATTGATGAAAGTGATGATGAAGATTCTCCCCCTAGATATGAATTGCATGTTGTTCCTGAGGGTTATGTTATGGATAAAGAAACGGTTAGAGACTTTCTTGCTTGCAATAACAGAAGTGATCTTAAGAAATTATTAGCTAAGCTGAAAGAAAAATCTCTGAATGCTAGAATGAAATATGATCCTGCTTATGCTACTTCACCTATCTTTATTACTGATAAGGATTATGATTTCTCAGTTGATCCTGAGTTAATTACTTTGGTTGAATCTAATCCTTTTTATGGCTATGAATCTGAAACTGTTGTGGCACATCTTACTAAATTAAATGATATAGCTACCCTGTTCACTAATGATGAGAAAACTCGCTACTGTTATATCCTTAAATTATTTCCGTTCTCATTAAAGGGTGATGCTGAGATATGGTTTAATTCTCTTGATCCTGTTTGTGTGCATAGTCCCTAGGATATGATTTACTACTTCTCTGCTAAATATTTCCCCGCTCATAAGAAACAAGTTGCTTTGAGGGAAATATATAATTTTGTGCAAATTGAAGAAGAGAGTCTCCCACAAGCTTGGGGGAGGCTTCTCCAATTACTTAATGCTTTGCCTGATCATCCTCTCAAGAAAAATGAAATACTTGATATCTATTATAATGGACTAACTGATGCTTCCAGGGACCACATGGATAATTGTGCTGGTTGTGTTTTCAGGGAAAGAACTGTTGATCAAGCTGAATTGCTATTGAATAATATGTTGACTACAAAATAATTGGAAACTTCCTGGACCAACTACTAAGCCAACTCCGGAGAAAAGGGGTATCCTATTCCTCAGTCCCGAAGATTTGCAAGAGGCAAAGAAATCTATGAAAGAAAAAGGTATAAAAGCTGAAGATGTTAAGAATTTACCTCCTGTTGAAGAAATACATGGTCTTAATTCACCACCTATTGAAGAAATGCACTGTCTTGATAACCCGACACAGGTAGTAAAGGTAAATTCTCTCTATAGATTTGATGAAGGTGATATTCCTTGTAATAAGTCCGCTAGCCAATGCTTAGATGAGTTTGATAATTTTATTGTTAAACAAGAAAATTTTAATGCTTATGTTGGTAGACAATTGAAACATAATGCTTATATGATTGAACACTTGAATGATTATATGGCTAATGTTAAAGGTGAACTTAAACTTATTAGTAAACATGCTTCTATTGTTACCACTCAAGTAGAACAAGTACTTAAAGCTCAGAATGATTTGCTCAATGAATTGAATAGTAAGAATAATGACTTTGCTGTTAGAGTTGCAACCAGAGGAGGTAAAGTGACTCAGGAACCTTTGTATCTTGAGGGCCATCCTAAGAGAATTGAGCAGGATTCTTAGAGAAATAATATAGATGCACCTAGTCCTTCTAGAAGGAAGAAAAAGAAAAATGATAGGACTTTGCATGCTTCTAGTGAACCTGTTATTGACACACCTGAGAATCCCAATGATATTTCTATTTCTGATGCTGAAACACAATCTGGTAATGAACATGAACCTAGTGATAATGTTAATGATGATGTTCATGTTGATGCTCAACCTAGTAATGATAATGATGTAGAGATTGAACCTGCTGTTGATCTTGATAACCCACAATCAAAGAATCAACATTATGATAAGAGAGACTTTGTTGCTAGGAAACACGGTAAAGAAAGAGAACCATGGGTTCAGAAACCCATACCTTTTCCTCCTAAACCATCCAAGAAAAAGGATGATGAGGATTTTGAGCGCTTTGCTGAAATGATTAGACCTATCTTTTTGCGTATGCATTTGACTGATATGCTTAAAATGAATCCTTATGCTAAGTATACGAAAGATATTGTTACTAATAAAAGAAAGATACCGGAAGCTGAAATTTCCACCATGCTTGCTAATTATAGTTTCAAGGGTGGAATACCAGAGAAACTTGGAGATCCAGGAGTACCAACTATACCATGCTCCATTAAAAGAAACTATGTTAAAACTGCTTTATGTGATCTTGGAGCCGGTGTTAGTGTTATGCCTCTCTCTTTATATCGTAGACTTGATTTGAATAAGTTGACACCTATTGAAATATCTTTGCAAATGGCTGACAAATCAACTGCTATACCTGTCGGTATTTGTGAGGATGTGCCTGTTGTGGTTGCAAACGTCACTATTTTAACAGACTTTGTTATTCTTGATATTCCCGAGGACGATAGTATGTCTATTATTCTTGGAAGACCCTTTTTGATTACTGCAGGGCTGTTATTGATTGCACCAAAGGCAATGTCACTTTTCATGTTAATGGTAATGAGCATACAGTACACTTTCCGAGGAAACAACCTCAAGTCCATAGTATCAATTCTATTGGAAAAATTTCAACAATTACTATTGGAGGTTTTGATTTTCCTCTTCCTACTATCAAGAAGAAATATGATATTCTTATTGTTGGGGATGTGCATATCCCCGTTGAGGTAACCTAGTGTTATTCTAAAATTCTCCGGTTTCATGCAATTCGAAATGAGTTTGTTAACAAGACTTGAGCAACCTTGTTAGTGGATTCCTTTTGATGAGCATGAGATGGATGAATTTAGAAAACACAACTCTCTGTACCCTCTTTTTACTTTCTGTTACTTATATTAAATAAAGCAAAAATAGTATATTCTATCTGTTTTCTGAATTATCCATGCAATAAAAAATACCCCGGAAATAAAAGTTCTCCAATTGCCCTAAAATTTAAATATGATTTTTTCTAGAATATTTGAGAATATCTGGCACTGAGAACACACCGGGGGGAGCAAGCACCTGGCCATGAGGGTCCAGGGCACGCCCTCTGCCTCATGGGCCCATGGTGGCTCCCCTCCACTTATTCCAGCTACCACACACTCCTTCTTCCTCCCAAAAAAATCATCAACCAGCTCAAGCACGAGTTCTAGCTCATCTTGCTGCCATTTTCGATCTCCTAGCTCAAAGCTCCATTCACAAAACTGCTTTGGGGGATTGTTCTTTGGTATGTGACTCCTCCAATGGTCCAATTAGTTTTTGTTCTAGTGCTTTATTCATTGCAAATTTTTGTTGCTTAGGTGCCCCTATTCTTGAGCTTGCACGTCAAATTTATATGGTCAAAAGTAGTTTTAATGCATGATATTGCCTCTAGGCACTTGTAGGAGTAGTTGCTATCAATTTTGTTGAGTTTGATTCACTTTTATTTTGAGTTACTAAAAAATTCAGAAATTTTTTAGAGGAAGAAATATCTTTAGGAAAATGTACCAAGGTGGTTCTTCAAGGAAGCAAGGACCCAGACCTGCAATGATGCAGACGAGGATCCACCAAGAGAAGCTCAAGTGCGGCCTTGTGAATGGCCGTTAGACGATTTCATGGTCCGAGCAGGAATTGAGGAATTTGATGCATATGTGCACAATGCCGATCTTGAGAGGTTCAAGGCAGATAAGTGCCGTCAATACCTATATTTAACTGATTCATTTGTGAGAAGGTTTAAATTTTCATCATCACGCAATTCTAAAACTGTCCTGTTTGATCTTTATGATAAATCTTATACCATGGACTTAGTAGATTTTAACACTGATTGTAAACTCCCACAGTGGGGTAATGTTAGTGAACCTCGCAAATCTGAATTTAGAGATTTTCTTACTAGTATTACAGTGGGGGAATCTAGTGATGTAACACAAGCCACCATAGGGAGCATTCATTTTCCTGCTATACATTATTTTGCTCTCTTCACAGGAAGGTGCGTAAACGGTAAAGATGAAGCATGTCACATGTGTGTACCTGATCTTAGCGTTCTCAGGAGCGCTGTTTTAGGAGATAAACAATACAACTTGGGGCTATTGTTGCACGTAGGTTGCATAATAATCGTATTCATGGAGATTTCTTTGGTGGAATTTATGCAACTCGAATAGCTAACTTTCTTGAGATACCCATACGTGGAGATGATATTGAGTTGCCTTCTTCTTATCTAGATTATGATGCTATGGTTCGTCATCAGTTTGTTGAGAGGAACGATCAGTTCCTCCAGTACCGACTAACCTTTGACAGATGACACACCTATCACGTCGCTCTCCCTGCTTCTACTTTCTTTGACTTACAGGCAAAGGGGAGATATGTTATAACCAGGGAGGAGGCGACCGAGTATGAGAGGAGGGCGGAGACAGCTTGCCTCCAAGCGGCAGCTCATCAGGCAATTACCGCTGCTTCTCAGTACGACCCCAACTATAACTTTGGATATCCGCCAGGCCAGCCGTGGCCATAGACCAACTTAGGCCAAAAGCCTAAGCTTGGGGGAGTACGTATCTCTCACCGACATTACATTCATGCTCACACACTCATGCTAGTTGTCGGTGCTCATAATTTTTCATTGTAATATCCATGCTAGTTTATTTTCCTTTTTATTCTTTCTTCTTGTGTGTTTGATAAACCTTAAGAAAACAAAAAAAATAGTTGTAGCTTTTAGTTAGTTTACTTTTCATGCTGTAGTAGTAATAATTAAAAGAAAACCCAAAAAGATTTCTCGTTCTTCTTTTGCTTGTTGGGAGCTTTCCCGTGTAAATAGTTTTATTTATTTTCTTGTTCTTTGTGGGTCGAGAGGAGAAGACCATAATGAAAATGTTGAGTGGCTCTCATATGCATTATTGTTGATCTAACAAAGAGCCCATATTTCCTTGTCTTCTCTCTTGAATCGAATGCTTGCAGAATCCAGCTTAGTCCAATGCACATGCACTATTATTATTATCCACACTATTCGGTCGTGCAAGTGAAAGGCAATAATGATGATTATATGATGAACTTATTGAGATGAGAAAAGCTGGCATGAACTCGACCTCTTTTGTTTTTGTAAATATGATTAGTTCATCGTTCCTGATTCAGCCTATTATGAAAGAAACATGTTTGCAATGACAATTATAGATTGTAGTTGCTTATGCCATGCTTAATTAGCTAGGAGCTTGTAACGGCCTGGTTTTTGGCCCTTTTCTTTTTCTTTTTGATTTATTTAGTTTTTACTCTGTTTTTCTTTTTGGAGTGGTTCTGTGGCCTTGCCACCTGGGAAATCATCTTCATTTCCTCTCTCAAGTGGCTCATCATTCTCAAAACCTTGCCAAGATCATGTCACTCCACTACTTGACCAAACTCTAATTTCTTTTTCTCAGGAATATTCCTTTTTCTATAAAAGGAATAACCTCAAGTGCCCTAGGTTGTGAAGCAACCCATATTTCTGTCCATCCAAAAATTCCCAAATAATTCTCATAATTTCTGTGGGTCATACATTGCTCAAATATGCCCAAACTTTCTCGTCCTAGCCTAAGAATAATTCCCCATTAATTATTCTTCATTTTTGTCCAGAGGGGCACTTTGTGAAGGAAGTGCCACCTATACTTTCCTGATTGCTCCCAAATCTTTTGGGAATTCTCTTATGTCCAAATAATTTCCTCATGCCAAAATTCAACTTTATTTGCCTAGTCAATCTTTCTTAGCAATTTTTCAAACCATCTGTCAGACAGAAGGCATTGTGAAGGAAGTACTAGCTAGGAGTTTCCAAATGAGTTGAAATTTGGCACACTCCTTCATGTTCCTATATTATCACACTCCTCCAAATTTCAGCTCCGTCACTTGATCTATGTGAGCACAACATCAAATCTTTGATTCTGTCAATATTTTCATGTTGTGAAGCAAGTATATTTTATATTGCTTCATTTTGCCTGAAAATTAAGAGAGCATTCTCCTACACAAATAACTTCTCTCTACCAATGTTGGGATCAATTCTTAAAGCCAATATTTCTCTAGAATTTTTGCAAGTTCCTGGACAGAGGGAATAGCTGTGAAGGAGGTACCATTTTGGTGAATCCATTTGGTGCAAACTTTTTACAACATCTTCTTATGACCAAATCACTAAGCCTTCCCAAGTTTCAGCTCAAGTGGAATCTCCATGTGAGTGTACCTTCCTAATCAAGTTTCTGGACCCATAATGTGAGTTACAAAGCAACTATATTATTTTGTGCTCCATTATGCCCCAAAACCTCCAGGATCATAGTCCTTCCGTAGTTAATCACCCAAGACAAACCTTTTGGACCCAACCAAGTCCATGTAAATCACCAGTGCACGTTCAAGTTTGCTGCAGTAAACTTCAGAAGATGATTACCATTTAACCATACCACTTTTCACTGATCTACCACCTCAGTTGCAACCTCCCCTGGATGGACTAGCCACTAGACAACAGGTTCCAGCCCATCTCCCCCGCTACATGCCAGTGCACGCGGTGACCGCGTTAATGACATCACTGTGCGCGCGCTCTATACGCAGTGGCCGTGTCCAGGGCGTCGTTTCTGCTTTGTCCGCTCCCCTCTCGTCGTCTTAGCGCGCGTGAGCGTGTCCCTTGGCTTCACCTCATCGTCGCCGTTCCCCTGGACCCCTCTTCCCCTCCATCCGCTTCCTCACCGACGCTCGCCGTCGAACGCCCACGAGAGCACAGTGCGCCGACCGTCATCTTCCTCCTCGTCCCTTCCTCCCCGTGCTCCGTTGGCCTCCTCTGCCCCGTGAGACGCTCCACTGCTCCTTCCCCGTCATCTACCAGCGAGCTCGGGTGCATGCACAGGCGTCCGCGGTGCCGGCCACGCGTTCGCGGCGACGACAACGCGGCACACCCCTCCCCTCGCCTATATAAGCCCACCCCGAGGCCGCTCGACCTCACCATCGCCTTTGCCTCACTCCACTATCCCTCCCAAACCTCTTCCCCGAGCACCGGAGCCCCTCTGCTCGTCCTCCGTCCTCCATGGCCGCCGCCCCCTCCGGCCTAAATCCGAGCGAGTTGAGCTCTCTCCCTCTGTTCTATCACCACCAGAGGCCTCCTCATACACCCTAGATCCACCCTAGTGCCCCCATTCCTTCTCCGGTGGCCTCTAGCCACGAGTTCCCTAGAGCCCGGAGAGCCCCGTCCGCCGCGGCCATGGTCCCGCCCTGCCCGATGCTCCCTGATGTTCAGGTGGTGGAGGGACGGGTGCACCTCGCCGTTCTGAGCACTCCGGCGGTCCAAGCTCCGCCAGGGGTGGCTCGAGTGGCCAGAACGAGCGCCGGCGCCGACGGCCTCTCCTCTGCTCTGCGTGCGGTGTCAGGGGAAGAAGAAGAAGGAGGCAGGAGGAGAGAGTTGACCGCGCGTGGACCCCACAGCCCCACGCATCAGAGACCCAAGCCCCGGCCCCACACCTTGCTGACTGGATTAAGCGGAGGCGAAAACCCATGAGTACGTTTTCGCTTTTAGAAAGCGTATTTTCCCTCTCCTTCAGGCAAAGTACGTTTTCCTTTATTGAAGGCGTATTTTCTCTCTGTTACAGCAAGGAATACGTTTTGCAGAGGAGAAGGCGTATTTCTGCAAATTGCGCTTCCTGTTTTTTCCAGCCAAGGGCCTGCTTGTGATGATTTCTTTACAGATAGGTCCCTGGCAAAAAAACATTCATATATTTTTACCCATAGATCCAAATGAGGTGATTCCAAAGCCCACCTCTTCGTTTCGTCGAGCCCGTTCTGTTGGTTTCATTTTCACTATGGTTTGACACTATGAAAATGACCATTTTTCCCTTGCGCTTAATCAGCCCCTCCGAGAGAGAATGTTTTCCGGCGATTCTTTCCGCGAGCTTCTCACACTTCTTCCTGGTGATTTCTTCACCCTCAGGCAAGCCAAACCCTCCATTTGCATGCATAGATTGCAATGTAGTGACATGGTTTATTTATTTGAACTTGTTTAAAATATTGCATTAGCTATGTATGATTTGTTCATGGCATTTCTCGGAGTATTGTTTTGATCTTGATATTGCCATGATATTGCTTGGAGTTCTAGGACTTATGTTCTGATGATTATATGGATGCCATGTGACTTTGGATTCTTAGTGGCTATTATGATTATTTTCATGATGGTATCTGGTATTATTTTGGAGTATTGCTTTGGATATCATGTTGCCTTTGGATTCTTAGTGGCTATTATGATTATTTTCATGATGGTATCTGGTATTATTTTGGAGTATTACTTTGGATATCATGTTGCCTTTGGATTATTAGTGGCTAGTGTTAGTTTCATCATGATGCTAGTTGATATTATGTTTTGGAGTATGATGATGGAGATGATGCTTGCATGTGGATCATAGCTGGATAGTTAGTTCTTGATATTTGAGTAGTAGTATTATCGTTCTTGGATTCATCATGATAGTATAGTGTTATACTGTCCTCGGGTATTTTGATATGATGATATTAAGCTTTGGATTATTTGTTGGATATTGCTATGAATTGGATTATAGTTTGATAGTTGATATCGGACTATCAGTTATCACAATTATATTTTTGGGGATAAATTCCGTCATTAAGTTGATCAGGTGCCACCGAACCGGGCTTTCTCCAGTGCAACCACATTTGCCTTTATGGGAAAGCCCTAATGCGATGCTATTGCCATGTCTCTCGTCGGTGCCTCCAACGAGGGAAGGTTATGGGCGCGCACTACCCTGATCAGGTAGGCGGACATAAGCCTTGTGTGCCCATAGTTGGATTTTTGCACGCTTTTGTCCCCGTTTGGGACCGTTTTTGTTGGCCACGACGGTGGTCGTTGGTGCCTTTGGTAGGCACGAGGTCACCCAGGATTGAACCCAAAGGGGGTGTTGGTCGGAGTGGCCGGGAGAGTGTCATGGTAGTAGATCGGTTTTGTCGGAACGCCGTTGGTCCACCTGAATGGGAGTGCGAGGCCATGGGTTCCGTGGTGTGGGTATAGTGCGCTACCTCTGCAGAGTGTGTATTTAAATCTATTGATAGCCGCGTCCTCGGTCATGGGCATGGGTTTGTACTAGGTCACACCGTTCGATCAACACTCACATGACGGAATGACTTATAGGTGATTTATATGTCGATATTTTGAGCAGTACAGATTGGCAGGATGTTGATTATGACGTTTGAGACCAAGTGTTGGTCATGGTAGTGATCGCCGGAAAGATCACCGTTTGAGACCAAGTGTTGGTCATGGTTGTGATCATCGGAAAGATCACTGTTTGGTTACAAGGTAACCCGATCCAAGACCACGAGGTTGGTCCGTTTGTGATCCGTGAATGATCCCCGTTTGGTTTTGATCACAAGGTGATCGAGATGGTATACTGCTTGGCCGGTTAGCCAAGAGAAATATGGTTATGGAGATCTGAGATGGTGATTTATCAGTATTGTATCAGTTTTATACCATGCTTAGTAGTTGCTTCATCATGGTAGTTGTTAATTAATTAACCTGTTAATGCTATGTTATTATCTTGCCTTGATGTTTATGGTTGTTGTGAGCTTGCAAGTACATTCAATGTACTGACAGGGCGTGTCATGCCAAATTGTAGGTGATGCCATGATTGCTTGATTGCTTGTCGAGGTTGCCGTGCGTGCGAGCTAGATCGTGTCCTAGTCAGAGTCCCTGCGGAGTGGAGTTCACCACCTTCGTCGTTGTTCCGCTGCTAGAAGTATTCTGCTGCTACGAGTTGTTTCGCTACTAGCATAGAACAAGTGTAGTATCGCAGGCGTAGTGTCGCCGTGCTGATGTGCTTCCATGTAACATCAGACCCTTGTATTACTATTCTTGTAATAAGAGCTGATTTGTTCTATGTCAAGCAGTGCCATATTTCAGAGACTTCTCCTCGATCTCTGGGCTGGAATACGGGGCATTTCGGTTTCTCTGAGCCGGGGTGCCACAATGCTTATAATGGTTTACCTTGCGTGCCAACATGCTATTAAAATGGTTGTGATGTGGTATGATAGGGTGGTATCCTTTTCTGAACGATTCGAGTGGCTTGACTTGGCACATGTTCACACATGTAGTTGAAACAAAATCAACATAGCCTCTACAATATTTATGTTCATGGTGCATTATATCCTACTCATACTTGCATTCAGTGTTGATTAATTTTAATGCATGTTTATGACTGTTGTCACTCTCTAGCTGGTCGCTCCCCAGTCTTTTTCTAGCCTTCACTTGTACTAAGCGGGAATACTGCTTGTGCATCCAATTCCATAAACCCCAAAGTTGTTCCATATAGTCCACCATACCTACCTATATACGGTATCTACATGCCGTTCCAAGTAAATTTGTATGTGCCAAACTCTAAACCTTCAAATAAACATTCTCTTTTGTATGCCCGAATAGCTCATGTATCAACTAGGGTTGTCTGTATCTTCCATGCTAGGCGGGTTATTCTCAAGAGGAGTGGACTCCGCTCCTCACTCACGAGAAAATGGCTGGTCATCGGGATGCCCAGTCCCATGCTTTATGCAAATCAAATCAAATAACTGCAAACAAAACTCCCCCGGGACTCTTGTTAGTTGGAGGCACTCGTTGTTTCGAGCAAGCCATGGATTGATGCTTGTTGGTGGAGGGGGAGTGTAAACTTTACCATTCTGTTTGGGAACCGCCTATAATGTGTGTAGCATGGAAGATATCAAGATCTCTCGGTTGTTATGTTGACAATGAAAGTATACCGCTCAAAATATTATTCATATCTATTTCAAAACCGAGCTCTGACACCTCTACAAATCACTGCTTCCCTTTGTGAAGAGCCTATCCATTTACTTTTATGTTGAGTCATCATCCTCTTATTAAAAAGCACTAGGCGGAGAGCACCGCTGTCATTTGCATCCATTACTGTTAGTTTACATTGAGTATGATTGTGTCTGGATCTCTTTTACCATGAATTACAATGTCTAGTCAGTCCTTGATCTTTAAAGGTGCTCTGCATTTATGTTTTATGGTCTCAGAAAGGGCTAGCGAGATACCATCTTATTATATCATATCATGATTATTTTGAGAAAGTGTTGTCATCCGAGATTTATTATTACTAGCAAACATGCCCGTGCGTTGCAACGGGAGATGAAAATATAGCATGTGTCTCTAAAATGATAAGCATTTCAAGACCTTCTTATGTGAACCGTCCTCTGTTTTAACATGACGTTCCATGGACCAATTGAGGGGTAGGTCTTTCCACGATGCCATTTTGAAACATGAGATGTGGTCCCAAGACAACTTTGTTCAACTTTAAGATAAACTAAAATAAATAATATTGCGAACAAATTTGAATTAAGTCGTCGAGCAGATAAATCTGGAGTAACAATGATAGCAAGCAAAACCTGTTTGTTTGTGTTAGGCAAGATTAGGAATGGTACTTTTTGAACACCTTCCTCCAATCGTCGCGACTTGCACCAACTCCAAACCCTAGTTCCCTGACTCCAACATTGCTCCTTTCTGGTCCCATATCATTTGTAGCCAGCATAACATCAGTGGTCGTGCGTCACAATAGGAGAAACTTTGACGTATATCCATATCTATTTGCAACACATCTGCAGTTCATGAAAATTCTACGTGCAAAATAGACAGTGCGTTGCAATTCACATGATACAATATATTTGAGTTTGCGTGCTATTTGAGAGTTTACCTGTCGTAACTCCCAGTCAATTTGCTTCTGACTCCCTTATATTCGCTTTGGTGTGAAATCGCTGGGTTGCGACATTAATCCCTGAAAAACAGAAAATGATACTATTTAAATACGTAACATTTGGCTTATAAAGTTTTAATCAAATGATCGATCGAATATATGGCACTTCATAGATATACAAAGAGTCTTCCAAATTTTGTTGTTGAATTTGGATCAAAATAAACTTCTTTGATTTCACAAAAAGAATCAAACTTGCTTTCAATTGGAGAATTACCTCTACACATGATGCTCAATGGAAGCAAATATTTGTGCAAATCCATGCAAAACCAAATCAGTGAAATGCACGATGCAATTTCAAAGAAGAAAATGAAATATTGCATCATTGAAATTGCTATCAGGAAAATCATCATCCTGTCCAAGATTTTTAATTTAGGAAACAAAATAATTTCACCGGAATATGTGAAATTTTGGAAATTTTGCATATTTTGGAAATTATTTTGAATTTTGAGACTTCAAATGTCACCTAATTTTAATGAAAGCGGATGCTAATTTGTATTACTAATTAAGAGAACAATATATGTGGATGGTAAACAGATCGAAATTGGACATCGATAAGCTTGTTTACGGGCAGAGCAATACCTACATACATTGGGGAGAGCTCTTAGTCGTGGATCTCGAGTCCGTAAGGACGTCAAGGATAGCTCTTGGCCGGACATAAAAGTTACCTGTACATCACATTGGTATTAGCCCATGAAAATTAATAACAAAACTGTCTGCTCTAAGCAACTTGGGCAAAACAGAACCGTGTGTGTCTACCATGGAAGTGATAGTAGTTACTAACTGTTCAAACATTCCAGATATTTCATATTCCAATCAAAGTGCAAAATGCAAGAGACTTTGAACAGAACAATACACAATTTGTAGCAGGCAACAAAAAAGGCAGCGGCAACCAATCTTCACAAGATTATAGCTTTCAAATAGGGAAGAGAAAACCTAACAGCGATTAGATAACGACTAAACTATTTTTGCATGCTATACCTTGTCAGGCTTACAATGGGACTTCTAGAATTTGAATAAAGAAGCATATCAAATTAGGGATTTGGACAAACAGTCTCGGTGCATCAACCCCGTCCACAGATTGAAGGAGTTTGGATTGAGCTCACCGGTGTGTAATAGGGGCAAGCAGCGGTGCAACATATAATTTGAACAAACAACCAAGTCAAATCAAAAGAAGTAAAGAAACTACAGTTTCAGAAGTAAACATCCGTCGGCCGTCGCCCAGTGCAGCTCAAACTCAGTAAATGCTTCCTCAAACCGATGACTTGGGCAAAGCAAATGTATCAGCATGTTGCTTGTTGTCAGATCAGATAATTGGCTCTCATATCTTTTATCATGTGTAGCACTAATTCAAGCCGTTTTCCCTTGCACACAACATCAGATCTGTCAACGTACATGCTCTGGTCTGATCATATGTAGTTTCACGCAAGAAGAGGCCGCCTTGGCATATGCAGGGCGCACGGTAGCGAAGACAGCTCACAAGGGGCTCGGCGGCGGCCATGGCGTCCGCAGGACCGCTCCTCGCAGCAGCGGAATATCTTTTTCCTCATTATCATCCAGCCAACGTCCTCCCTTTTAGATTTCACCACCAGGCATATCTTATTCCTCATTGATCATCTTCCTCAATTTTAATTCGTTTGCCCACCCTTGCCTATTGATCCCAGTCGGCTTGATGATTTCAAGTCGTAGTTGTATTTAAATTGGTTTATTTCAATGTAAGGGGGCGAGGTGGGATTATGTAATCAACGATCAAATGTTCTCCTTTTCACAATATCATATTTTTTTGAGAACTTTTCACAATATCATGTATTAGCCCATTGGATGCCCTCTTCTGAAATAAGCGGTAGGTTTCCCGTTCGTTCGATCCATCTTTCTCGTAATGTCTTTTAGACCGGATTCGTTTGATGGGCCGAGGGCCCATGCTAGCCGGTTGGGACATAGTGGGCTTCTTTGGGACAATGACGGTGAATTTTCTCTCCTCACAAACGACGTACGAAAGTTACCGCACGTACGGACGAAAATTAGGGGGTAAGAAGCATTAACCCTTTTATTAGTAGGTATAGATTGCTTGCTAGTTGATTATGCCATTGATATGAGTAAACATGAGACCTAAATGTTATTGTGAATGTGGTTAGTTCATAATCTTTGCTGAAAACTTGAATGCTGGCTTTACATATTTACAACAACAAGAGCAAACCGAGTTTGTAAAAGTTTTTAATGATTACTTTCAGTTTATCAACTGAATTGCTTGAGGATAAGCAAAGGTTTAAGCTTGAGGGAGTTGATATGTCTCCGTCGTATCTACTTTTCCAAACACTTTTGCCCTTGTTTTGGACTCTAATTTGCATGATTTGAATGGAACTAATCCGGACTGACACTGTTTTCAGCAGAATTGCCATGGTGTTATTTTTGTGCAGAAATAAAATTTCTCGGAATGACCTGAAAATCAATGGAGATTATTTCTGGAATATATAAAAAATATTGGTGAAAAGATCTACGTCAGGGGGCACACCCTGTCCACGAGGGTGGGGGCGCGCCCTACCCCCTGGGCGCGCCCCCTGCCTCGTTGCCCCCCTGACGCTCCACCGACCTCAACCTTAACTCCATATATTCACTTTCGAGGAGAAAAAAATCAGAGAGAAGGATTCATCGCGTTTTACGATACGGAGCCGCCGCCAAGCCCTAAACTCTCTCGGGAGGGCTGATCTGGAGTCCGTTCGGGGCTCCGGAGAGGGGAATCCGCCGCCATCGTCATCATCAACCTTCCTCCATCACCAATTTCATGATGCTCACCGCCGTGTGTGAGTAATTCCATCGTAGGCTTGCTGGACGGTGATGGGTTGGATGAGATTTATCATGTAATCGAGTTAGTTTTGTTAGGGTTTGATCCCTGTGTCCACTATGTTCTGAGATTAATGTTGCTATGACTTTGCTATGCTTAATGCTTGTCACTAGGGCCCGAGTGCCATGATTTCAGATCTGAACCTATTATGTTTTCATCAATATATGAGAGTTCTTGATCCTATCTTGCATGTATATAGTCACCTATTATGTGTTATGATCTGTTAACCCCGAAGTGACAATAATCAGGATACTTACTGGTGATGACCGTAGTTGAGGAGTTCATGTATTCACTATGTGTTAATGCTTTGGTCCGGTACTCTATTAAAAGGAGGCCTTAATATCCCTTAGTTTCCAATAGGACCCCGCTGCCACAGGGGGGTAGGACAAAAGATGTCATGCAAGTTCTTTTCCATAAGCACGTATGACTATATTCGGAATACATGCCTATATTACATTGATAAACTGGAGCTAGTTCTGTGTCACCCTAGGTTATGACTGTTACATGATCGATTGCATCCGGCATAATTCCTCCATCACCGATCCAATGTCTACGAGCTTTTCATATATTGTTCTTTGGCTCCCCTTGTGTCGAATCAATAAATTTGGGTTGAATACTCTACCCTCGAAAACTGTTGCGATCCCCTATACTTGTGGGTTATCAGGTTTCCACTCTGAGCTGCTCTCTTGACAAAGTTGCAGTACAGGTGTTCAGTATACTCTAAAAAAGGTTGTTGTTAAGAAGCTCATGTTCTCTCGACTAGAGAGTGAGAGCGGGAGTTGTAATGACATCTTTGAACGTGAAAGAAGTTGAAACAGAGAATATACGTATACCTCACCTACTTACCAGATCCTTGGATCTCAGAAGGTTCAAAGGAGGGAACATTGGCACAGGGCTGTGGTAGAAGTAAGCCAAATCAGACAGATTAGAAGAAATTTAGAGGAACTAATGTAAGAGAAAAAGAAGCTACAACTCTCTGGGTCAACAAAGATGAAGCGCTCAAGCGGCCGGCGGCACCTTGGTCCAGTCGCCGAGCAGTACTTGGTTGTTAACGTTTGCGAGCCGCTTGATGCGCCAGAGGTCCACGGCACCTAGACGCGCCCAGTGCATCACGCCGCCGCAGACAGGCTCGAGAGCGGCGACCTCGGTGGCCACCAACCCACAGCCGCTCCATCGGACCATGTTGTCTGCGTGCCAGAACAGCTCGCGCACCAGCTATTGGGGAACGTAGTAATTTCAAAAAAATTCCTACGCACATGCAAGATCATGGTGATGCATAGCAACGAGAGGGGAGAGTGTTGTCCACGTACCCTCGTAGACCGAAAGCGGAAGCGTTAGCACAACGCGATTGATGTAGTCGTACGTCTTCACGATCCGACCGATCAAGTACCGAACGCACGGCACCTCCGAGTTCAGCACATGTTCAACCCAATGACGTCCCTCGAACTCCGATCTAGCCGAGTGTTGAGGGAGAGTATCGTCAGCACGACGGCGTGGTGACGATGATGATGTTCTACAGACGCAGGGCTTCGCCTAAGCACCGCTACAGTATTATCGAGGTGGACTATGGTGGAGGGGGGCACCGCACACGGCTAAAAGATCAATTGATCAATTGTTGTGCCTCTAGGGTGCCCCCTGCCCCCGTATATAAAGGAGCAAGGGGGTGCGGCCGTCCAGGAGAGAGGGCGTGCCAGGAGGAGTCCTACTCCCACCGGGAGTAGGACTCCCCCCTTTCCTAGTTGGATTAGGACTTGGGAGGGGAAAAGAGGAGGGAGAGAGGAAGGAAGGGGGGCGACGCCTGATGAAGCTATGTACCTAGGGTAGGGTCATGGATCTATTCAAGATACCCTCCCCAAGGACATCCCTAAAGGTACCAGGAGCATTCGAGGAAGAATCATCATCCACTCGACCATGAAGTTATGTTCCACTCGACAATCCTGAAGACACTCGACCGTATAGATAATCACTCGACTACCAGAAGATCTAGAGCCTCTCCACTCTGCAACGATCGGGAATTAAATCATAGCTTTAATGGTCATTATGTATCTTTATTGCAGGCGTTACCAGTAACGCCCCCATCTTTATGTACCTTAAACCTTCTGTGACGTGGGCTGGCTGGGGTCCTGGCACACTCTATATAAGCCACCCCCTCCACAGGCACAAGGGTTCGCACTTTTTTTAACACACACGCATATAATCCAGTCGACCGCCTCCGGGCTCCGAGACGTAGGGCTGTTACTTCCTCCGAGAAGGGCCTGAACTCATAGAAATCCCGTGTACAACTCTTCCATAGCTAAGATCTTGCCTCTACATTCCTACCCCCATTCTACTGTCAGACTTAGAACCACGACAGTTGGCGCCCACCGTGGGGCAGGTGTCTTAGCAACTTTTTGGAGAAGTTGCAATTTTTCCGATCCCCTTGATCATGGTTTCAGGCGGAGGTTTGGCTGAGGGCCGCGAGATCCATCTCGGCGCGCTCGTGTTTGTCGCCGACGACTCCGCTTGGCTTCAGGAGGCTCCACTCGACATCGATGCACTCCCCGCCCGCGAGGAAACGGACTTTCGCGCGTGCGTCCGCGGCGTCCTCCTGCGGCAGCCGTCGACTCAATATCGGTCGGCTCCTGTAGCTTCCCCCCCTCCCTGCAGCCCACTGGAACAAACATTCCGGTCGATCGAGGCTTCAGCGGTGGGTGAAGCATGCGGTGGCTCGCCAGTCGGCCACCCCCCAAGTCGTGGAAATCGAGCCCGACGAAACTCTCTATGGCCTGTCCGATCTGTCGACCGACTCCGTAGAGACTACATCCGAGTGCGACAGCAGCGACCCTGCGGCGGAAGTTTTGATGGTCAATGGACCACGCAGTCCTCCTGGCTTCACCCGTGAAGACGGAGGCGATGGGGGTGGCGATCCGTCGCGTGTTCATGAAGAGTACCACCCCGAACCCCTCTCTTCGAAGCGGAGAGAAGAACTTCATCGTTGGAACATGGATGCACTTCACACTCCTATCGTTGGAGAAACCCCTGAGGCCCAAGCCTTGGAGGAGACGCGCCTGGCCAACTTGGCTGAGCGCACTCGACTGGAGAACCTCCAGTGCGCACTCGACGAGCGTGCTCGGCAACGTGCTCCTGAATCCAGTCGACGTCAACTTTTTCCGCCTCCGACTCGGGTATACCGTACTCCAATCCAGAATCTCACAGCTGCGGCCCGAATAGCGGAGTCAATTCAACCTTCCCAGTCAGAAGCTGGTCGGGGTTTGGTGCAGATCCGGGCCTTGCTCTGAGCCGCGGGCGAGCAGAACACAGTAGTATCTCAGTCGCGGAATAGGATTCACAGCAGATCCGTGGTTGCAGACACAGTCCAGTCGGCTCACAGCCCAAGATCGCTCCCGAGGCGTGAGGGACATGGAGATCGACGAGATCAATACAGAAACCGTGAGCAGTATGATCACCGAATCGATCGCGATGATCGTCGTCGAGTGCCCACACCTCCCCCAAGGAGTGGGTCATACGTGCCTCGGCAACATGATGACAGGCGCCCTCACAGTGTTGGACGAGGGATTCCAGCCGACCCCAGAGAGCCAGGCTTTGATGCGAGATCTATTCTCGCTTAGGGCTTGGTCGACAGAAACAGAGCTCACCGAGAAGGTCATGACAGAGTTCTACCGACCAGCAGCAGAGTGCATGTCTCAGGTCCGGAGTGCTTCAGCAGAGCCATCAGGGCTGCAGTGATTCCCCCCAACTTTAGGTTGGCGACTAGAGTGAGTAAGTTCACTGGTGAGTCCAAGCCTGACACTTGGCTTGAAGACCATCGAGTGGCTGTTCATATTGGTGGCGGCAATGATGAAGTGGCCATGAAACGCCTTCCTTTGATGCTGGAGGGCTCGGCCAGAGCATGGCTGAATCAGTTAGCACCTGGTAGTATTTATACTTGGGAAGATCTTGCTCGAGTATTTGTTAGGACATTTGAAGGTACTTGCAAGCGGCCAGCAGGGTTGACATAATTACAGTGTTGCATTCAGAAACCGAATGAAACTTTGAGGGATTATATCTAGAGATGGATCACATTGCAGCACACGATGGAGAATGTGTCTGATCATCAGGCAATTTGTGCCTTTAAGGAAGGCGTCAAATATCGGGAGTTGAATCTGAAATTCGGTCGGACAGGAGATATGACTCTGACTCGGATGATGGAAATTGCCACCAAGTACGCCAACGGTGAAGAAGAATACCGACTCCGGAGTGGCAAGCACAAAATAGTCGCCCACGAAACTGGAGGAGGAAACTCCAGTCGGAAGCAGAAGCGCAAAGCCGAGCCAGCCGCTCCTGGTGAAGCCTTAGCCATGACTCAAGGAAAGTTCAAGGGGAAGCCCAAAGGGCCGTGGAACCCCAAGAAAGTAAAAGATCAAGATGGAAATGATGTGCTGGATTTACCATGCCACATTCATAAAAAAATGAAGAGGGTAATTTCATTTACCCGAAGCATACCACTCGACAGCGTCGACTCCTAATCCAGCAATTCCGAGAGAAACAACCCAAGGAAAAGGAGAAAGAAGCAGACAAGGTTGAGGACGAGGAAGAGGATGATGATGGTTATCCCCACGTGAATTCCACTCTGATGATTTTCGCTGACGTTGAGAGTAAGAGTCGATTGAAAGTCATCAACAGAGAAGTGAACATGGTCGCTCCGGTGACACCCAGTTATTTGAAGTGGTCCCAGACTGCCATTCCATTCGACCAGTCCGATCAGCCAGCGCACATAGCCACCCCTGGGAGGCAAGCGTTGGTGGTCGACCCAGTAGCCGAAGGCACCCGACTGACTAAGGTTCTGATGGATGGTGGCAGTGGCCTGAATATACTGTATGCTGAGACGTTGAAAGGAATGGGCATTCCGATGTCCAGACTCAGTGAAAGCAATATGAGTTTCCGTGGAGTCATTCCCGGCAAGAAGGCTGCATCACTCGGCCAGATTGCTCTCGACGTGGTTTTCGGTGATTCCAAGAATTACCGCAAAGAAAAGTTGACATTTGAAGTTGTGGATTTCCAGAGTGCCTATCATGCTATTCTGGGCAGGCCAGCTTATGCACGTTTTATGGCTCGACCATGTTATGTGTACCTCAAATTGAAGATGCCTGGTCCCAAAGGGGTGATCACTATCACTGGTAGTCGGAAGAAGGCGAAAGAGTGCTTCCAGAAGGGCTCAAAGATCGCCGATGCACAGATGGCCGTAGTAGAATTGTAGGAACATAAAAAAAATGCATATCCGAGTGATTTGTTGCGATCCAAGAAGCCTGCCACGGATTCGGCATTCCAGTCGTCTGGCGAAACAAAGTCGATTCACATTCACCCGATGGATCCCAATGCTGCTCCGACTCACATTTCAACAACACTCGACTCCAAATAGGAAGAAGCGCTCATCCAGTTCCTCCGTGAGAACCGGGACATCTTTGCATGGAAACCTTCGGACATGCCATGTGTTCCCAGGGGACTAGCTGAGCATCATTTGCGAGTCGACCCAAAAGTGAAACCAGTCAAAGAACATCTTCGATGGTCCGTCGTACAGAAGAGGAAGGCAATCAGTGAAGAGGTGGCTTGGCTTTTGGCAGCTGAGTTTATCCGTGAGATTTACCACTCCGAGTGGTTAGCTAATGTTGTCATGGTCCCAAAGAAGGATGACTCACTTTGCATGTGCATTGACTTCAAGCATATCAATCGGGCATGCCCGAAGGACCACTTTTCTCTCCCTCGCATCGACCAAATAGTCGACTCAACCGCGGGGTGTGAGTGTTTGTCCTTTTTGGACGCCTATTTCGGGTATCATCAGATCCGTCTGTACGGACCCGACGAGATAAAAACAGCTTTCATCACCCCATTTGGGTGCTTCTGTTATGTCACTATGCCATTCGGTTTGAAGAACGCTGGAGCCACATTCATGCAGATGATTCAGAAGTGCCTGCTCACTCAGATCAGTCGGAATGTGGAAGCATACATGGATGACATTGTGGTCAAGTCACGTAAAGGTTCCGACCTACTGGCTGACCTTGCTGAAACCTTTTCCAACCTCAGAAGGTATGATATCAAGCCTAATCCATCAAAGTGCATGTTTGGAGTTCCAGGCGGAAAATTACTCGGGTTTCTCGTTTCCGAACGAGGGATCGACGCTAACCCAGAGAAAGTGGGTGCCATACTCCAGATGAAACGCCATGTGCGTGTGCATGATGTCCATAAGCTTACTGGTTGTTTGGCCGCCCTAAGTCGATTCATTTCTCGCCTCGGTGAAAAGCTGCCTCTTTACCGACTGATGAAGAAATCAGATAAGTTCGAGTGGACTCCTGAAGCTGATGCAGCATTTGCAGAGCTAAAAGCCCTGCTTTCCACCCAGCCGGTGCTTGCTGCCCCAATCAGCAAAGAGCCTTTACTGCTTTATATAGCAGCCATTGTACAAGTCGTCAGTATAGTACTTACGGTCGAGCGGGAAGAAGAGGGAAAAGCCTACAAAGTTCTGCGCCCGGTTTATTATGTTTCTGAAGTTCTGACTCCATCAAAGCAGAGATATCCACACTATCAGAAGCTTGTTTATGGGATCTACATGACCACGAAGAAGGTTGCACACTATTTCTCTGATCACTCTGTTACAGTAGTCAGCGACTCTCCATTGTCGGAGATTCTGCACAACAGAGATGCAACTGGTCGAGTGGCAAAATGGGCGATTGAACTCCTTCCTTTAGATATCAAGTTTGAGGAAAAGAAAGCTATCAAGTCCCAAGCAGTGGCAGATTTCCTCGCCGAGTGGATTGAACAACAACTGCCGACTCAAGTTCACTCGGAGCACTGGACCATGTTCTTTGATGGTTCGAAGATGCTGAATGGTTCCAGTGCTGGGGTAGTTCTGGTATCCCCTCGAGGAGACAAGTCAGATATGTCCTCCAGATTCACTTTGATTCCTCCAATAATGAAGCAGAATATGAAGCACTCATGTATGGGTTGCGTATGGCCATCTCACTCGGCGTCCGTCGCCTCATGGTCTATGGTGACTCAGATTTGGTAGTCAATCAAGTGATGAAGGAGTGGGATGTCAGAAGCCCAGCCATGACTGGTTACTGCAACGCAGTGAGGAAGTTGGAAAAGAAGTTTGAGGGGTTAGAGCTCCATCATGTACCCCGACTGAAAAATCAAGCAGCAGATGATTTAGCAAAGATAGGCTCCAAGAGAGAAGCCATTCCCAGTAATGTGTTCTTGGAGCATATTCATGCGCCTTCGGTTCGGGAAGATCCTTTTACTGAAGAGCCCCCGCAGCCTAAGAGCGCCACAGATCTGACTGAAGTCGAGGTCCCAGCCGTGGTCGATCTGATCATGGAGGTTCTGGTCATTACTCCCGACTGGACAGTGCCATACATTGCGTACATCCTCAGGAAGGAACTCCTAGAAGACGAAGAAGAGGCTCGACAGATCGTCCGTCAATCCAAGGCCTTTACTGTGATAAGAGGACAACTGTTCAGGGAAAGCATGACTGGAGTCGGTCAGAGATGCATAACGCCAGAATAAGGTCGAATGACCCTCAACGACATCCACTCGGGGACCTGTGGTCACCATGCGTCCTCTTGGGCCATCGTGGCTAAAGCATACCGAGCCGGATTTTATTGGCCACGAGCAAATGAAATGGCGAAAGATATAGTTGACAGATGTGAAGGCTGCCAGTTTTACTCTAACATGTCTCACAAGCCAGTGTTAGCCCTGAAGACCATTCCCCTCGTCTGGCCCTTTGCTGTGTGGGGATTGGATATGGTTGGACCACTGAGAAACGGTAGGAGCGGCTTCACTCATCTACTCGTAGCAGTCGACAAGTTTACCAAATGGATTGAAGCTAAACCTATCAAGAATCTTGAAGCCAACACCGCTGTCAGTTTTATCAGAGAATTGACATTCAGATATGGAGTTCCACACAACGTCATCACTGACAACGGGTCGAACTTTGATTCTGATGAGTTTAGAGCTTTCTGCGCTTCTCAAGGCACACGAGTCAACTATGCTTCATTCGCTCACCCGCAGTCGAACGGACAAGCAGAAAGAGCGAATGGCCTAATTCTCAACGGACTGAAACCCCGACTGATGTGTGATCTCAAACACGCAGCAGGCGCTTGGGTCGATGAACTTCCATCAGTGCTTTGGGGTTTTAGGACAACTCCCGATCGATCGACTGGACGAACTCCTTTCTTTTTGGTCTATGGAGCCGAAGTTGTTTTGCCAAGTGACCTGCTCCACAACGCCCCCCGAGTCAAGATTTTCTTCGAAGAGGAAGCAGAACAGGCCTGGCAAGATTCAATCGATCTCTTAGAGGAGGAAAGAGAGATGGCCTTGATCCGGTCGACCATTTATCAGTAAGACTTGCATCGATTCCACGCCAGAAACGTGAGGGGTCGAACCTTTCAAGAGGGAGACTTGGTTCTTCGAGTGGATCAACAGAAACCACACAAGCTCGCCCCTGCTTGGGAAGGCCCCTCCATCATCACCAGAGTTCTCCACAATGGAGCATACCATCTTTACAGCGTCGAGCATCAGAAGGACGAGCCACGGGCTTGGAACGCGGAGCTGCTCCTCCCCTGTTATACTTAAGCACTCGTTCGAATAAAATGTAATAAGAAATACCTTTGTAATTTGTTCATCAAAGACAAGAGCTTTACAGTCTTCTCGCACGATTGTTGTTGTTTTTATTTACCTCTAAAATCCCCCAGTGGGTGGGCTTAGCCGCGAATCCGTTTCGCCTAAGTTCGAAAGAAAATCCTACCGAGTGATGAGAAAGCCTCTCACTCGGGGGCTTAGCCGCGAATCCGTTTCGCCTAAGTTCGAAATAAAATCCTACCGAGTGGTGAGCAAGCCTCTCACTCGGGGGCTTAGCTGCAGTCCAGTACTCGCCTAAGTTTAAAAAATCCTACCGAGTGGTGAGCAATCCTCCCACTTGGGGGGCTTAGCTGCAGTCCAGTACTCGCCTAAGTTTAAAAAATCCTACCGAGTGGTGAGCAATCCTCCCACTCGAGGGCTTAGCTGTAGTCTAGTACTCGCCTAAGTTTGTAAAATCC
>NC_041384.1:86199598-86199912 GCF_002162155.2 Triticum dicoccoides
GGTCGAATGAGATCTGAACTAGTGGGGGCACGTTGTAAAATCCTACCGAGTGGTGAGCAATCCTCCCACTCGGTGGCTTAGCTGCAGTCCAGTACTCGCCTAAGTTTGTAAAATCCTACCGAGTGGTGAGCAATCCTCCCACTCGGGGGCTTAGTTGCAGTCCAGTACTCGCCTAAGTTTGTAAAATCCTATCGAGTGTTGAGCAATCCTCCCACTCGGGGGCTTAGCTGCAGTCCAGTACTCGCCTAAGTTTGTAAAATCCTACTGAGTGGTGAGCAATCCTCCCACTCGGGGGCTTAGCTGCAGTCCAGTAC
>NC_041384.1:86200015-86210576 GCF_002162155.2 Triticum dicoccoides
CTAAGTTTGTAAAATCCTACCGAGTGGTGAGCAATCCTCGCACTCGGGGGCTTAGCTGCAGTCCAGTACTCGCCTAAGTTTGTAAAATCCTACCGAATGGTGAGCAATCCTCCCACTAAGGGGCTTAGCTGCAGTCCAGTACTCGCCTAAGTTTGTAAAATCCTTTCCCTAAGAGCTGCACCACCAGTACAACGTACGCTCCATCCCTACCCGCAAGGACAACGAGGTGCAGGTCGACCGCGGCCCTCTTCTCCGAGCTACGCCACAAATACAACGTACGCTCCACCCTTGCCCGCAAGGGCAACGAGGCGCAGGTTGACTGCAACCCTCTTCTCCTAGCTACGCCACAAATACAACGTACACTCCATCCTTGTCCGCAAGGACGACGAAGCGCAGGTCGACTACAACCTTCTCCTCTGAGCTACACCACAAATATAACGTGTGCTCCATCCTTGTCCGCAAGGACGACGAGGCACAGGTCGACTGCAACCCTCTTCTCCGAGCTACGCCACAAATAAAACGTGCGCTCCATCCTTGTCCGCAAGGACGGCGAGGCGCAGGTCGACTGCAACCTTCTCCTCCGAGCTACGCCACAAATACAACGGAGCAGATCCCAAAAGCAATCGCAAGTATACTCAAAAGTAGTTCAGATAAATCCTAAAGTTCCAAGCAACAAACCAAAAGTATTCGAGCATCAAGCCTGAAGGAGTTTAATGGTTACAGCAACCACTCGGCATTCCGAGACAAATTTAAGACAGGTTTAAATCTCATAGTTTGTTCACTCGGCAAAAGGAGGGCTGGAGGGTTTGACGAATTCATCCAAGTCAATTCCATATGCGATCCGAGTGGCAGCAGTGATGAAAGTCTCCATAAAGGACTAGAAGTCGTGCCTTTGGGTGTTGGCGACCTTGATCGCCGCCAGCTTGTCTTCACGAGCTTCCTTGCAGTGGACTCTGACCAAGGACAACGCCACGTCAGCACCACACCGGGCAGAGGACTTCTTCCATTCTTGCACTCGACCAGGAATCTCGTTGAGCCAAGCCATCAGAGATTCCAGGTCATTCTGAAGCATCGGACCTGGCCAGAGTGATGAGTCGATCCGTGAAACTGCCACCTTCAGGCGTGCGAGATAACTTGTGACGCCGGCGACACGGGATTCCAGTCGAAGCACGTTCATGGCAGTCTCATCGCAAACCGGAGAAACGATAGGGTCTAGACCAGTCTCGATCCTTCCGGTTTCCTCGTCAAAGTTTTGGCAGAATTCTGCAGTCAAAGAGTTAGTGAGTCGACTATACAGGATTAACTTGCAAGCAGCAAAGCAGTCGGATTAAAAGGAGTACCTTCCAGCATAAGATAGAGCTTCTTGGCAAGAGTTCTCAGATAGGCTTCCGTGTCATTTCTCTTGCAGACCGCAGACTCCAGCGTCTCATTCAGGGCAATCTTATCCTTCTTCAGACGACTTACTTCTCGGTTAGACTCATTGAGACAGGACTTCAGCTTGTTCACCTCCCCTTCAAATGCTCCGACCGATGCCAGCTTCTGGTCTGCAAGGGCAGTCTTGTCTTGAGCTTCCTTCTATGCAGCTGCAAGGTCCACGTCTTTCTTCTCCAGAACCAACCTCATTTTCTCTGCAAAAGAAGCAATCAGATCAAACAAGAGATCAAAGAAATATCTTAAAAGACGATCAACGTGAACAGTCGACAGGTAGCTACCTTCCATACCAGCAGCTTCATCTTCGGCTTTCTTCAACTTTTGTCGAGCCAACTCCAAGTCGAGGTTGAGTTGCCTTTGCTTCTCCTCAAACTCGGCAAACTTAGAAATGAGAGAACAAGATTTCTGCAGGAGGTAAAAACCGTGTCAATCGACAAGATCAAAGGTCATTTACTTTCGAGTGAATAAAACTTAAAAGTTCACTTAGACCCCAGTCGACTGCCCGCAGTCGACTGCGGTCTCGGGGACTACACCCAGCGGGTGCACTTGGCGTGCCCCCACTGATTCAGACCCAACTCGACCGGTCCGCCCGGGTCAAGTAAAAAAAGAGAACTATTCAGACCCCGGCCAACTGCCAGCAGTCGACCGCGGTCTCGGGGACTACACCTAGTGGGTGCACTTGACGTGCCCCCACTGGTTCAGATCTCATTCGACCGGTCCGCCCGGGTCGAGTGGAAGAAAAGAAAGGAAAGAGAACTCAGACCCCGGTCGACTGCCCGCAGTCGACTGCGGTCTCGGGGACTACACCCAGCAGGTGCACTTAGCGTGCCCCCACCGGTTCAGATCCTACTCGCCCAGACGAGTGGAAGAGCGCAAATACCAAAGACAACAAAACACCCAGTGCACAGATTTGACGCAAACAATAAGAGATTGTATGAAATAAAATATTTCGGGTAGCATATCCTAATAGAACAAGGTCAGTCGAAAGTTTACTTACCTGGAGATTGGCTCGGAGAGCAGCACTGGCATCATAAGCAGCCTGGCTATTCTCGTGCACTGTCTTCATCCGCTCCATCATCACGTTAGCCTGACGGATGGCTTCCGCAACCGCGTCCGACTGGTTTTCTGGAACATGGTAGTTGGTGAAGAAGGGGGCAGACGACCCAGGTGCAGCAGCTTGGAGCTCTGAAGCGTGAGGTTGGACGACTGAAGGGAACACTGGTTCAATCGACGGTACAGGGCGCTCACTCGACAATGGTACAACGAAAGTTACAGAGGCCCCGCCTGCGTCTTCAGATTGCCGGGCGGTAGGTATGGTCATCGGTCCCTGCTGAAACGTCTTGCCAGCTGCTACTTTTTTGTTCTTTCTGGACCTAGGGGCCACATCTTCATCATCATCTGGAAGATCGATGACGTTGGGGGGAGCTGCAGAGAAATCAGTCGACCCCAAGTGAATCGCTGGAATTTAATCGACCAAGTAATCAAGAACAAGATCATAAGAGTTTTTACCTGGGTTGGAGGTAACCGCGTCTTCCATCTCCTCATCTCGATATTGGTAGGAAGAAGTTCCAAATGTAGCAGCACTGCAAATGTCAACATTCAGTCGATTATGTTTTGTTGCTCGAGTCGACCAAAAGAACAGATCAGATGATTACCCGGAGATGGTGGGGACGGTCACTTTGATTCTGGGCAAACCCTTTGGTGGTTTAGAGGAGGTGGCTTTCGATGCTTTTGGCGCAGGAGGCGGCACAATCTTGGGCTGTTTCGATATCTTCTCAGTCGGCGCTGGCGAAGATGTCCGAGGGCGCTTCAAAGATGGCCCAGTCGGTGCGGCCGCCAGGACCGGGGTGCTCGCGGGGTCTTGAGCGTGCTTGGATCTCCTCTCTCTGCGAGGAGGCGAGTCGGCCTCCTCGTCATCGCTCGAGTCGTCGCTCTCCCCGTCCTCCTCCTCATCCGAGTGCCACTCGCCACTCTCGCCCCCGCTCGCCCCTTCTTTGACGTCTTGCTCCTGCACTCCATTGGGCATTGAGTACATATCAATAAGATCCTGAAAAGATAATGAACGAAAGAAATACAGTTGACCGTCAACAAGGTGTTACACAGTGAATCAAGAGGATATTTAGCAAAGCAGAATTATACATGTTCCGGCTGGCGCGAATGGTCGAATGGAATCACCCTCCTAGACCCCCGGGGATTATGTTTGTTGCCGGTGATTCCTCTCAGCCACTTCTCCACCGTGTCTTCACTAATAACGTCCTCCGGGTGGATCCGAGTGGAGTCCTCGAGTCCCGAGTACATCCACATCAGATGGTCATGGGCTTGAAGTGGTTGGCTGCGTCGACTGAGAAAAACCTCCAGCAGGTCCATTCCAGTCACCCCGTCATGGACAAGTTGGACGACCCGCTCGACCAACGCCTTCACATGCGCCTTCTCTTCCGGGATCACCCTCAAGGAGGAGGGCTTCTCCACTCGAGCCAAGGAAAAGGGGGGAATTCCAGTCGACTGACCCGGGGTCGGCTGGTCCTTACAGTAAAACCAAGTCGACTGCCAGCCCCGGACCAAGTCAGGAAGGATCATAGCTAGGAGGGTGCTCTTATTCCTCATTTGGATTCCAAGGCCCCTGCACATCTGAATCACGTGCGTCTTCTCGTCACTCGGGTTGGCCTTCTTGACCGACTGGGAGCGGCAGGTGAATATGTGCTTGAATAGACCCCAGTGCGGTCGACAACCCAAGAAATTTTCGCACATCGACACAAAGGCAGCAAGATACACTATGGTGTTTGGAGTGAAGTGGTGGAGTTGAGTCCCGAAGAAGTTCAAAAAGCCACGAAAGAAAGGATGGGGAGGCAAAGAGAACCCGCGGTCGACATGAGTGGCGAGGAGAACACACTCACCCTCCAGCGGCCGCGGCTCGGTCTCGTTCCCCGGGAGCAGCGTCGATTCGTGGGGGATCAATCCCCCCTCAACCAGGTCGTCGAGGTCATCCTGGCTGATCGTCGAGCGGATCCAATCACCCTGGATCCAGCCCGGCGGCAGGCCGGACCTTGACGAGGATCCGCCCCGGCTAGTCCTCTTTCCTTTTGCCTTCGCGGTCGCCTTCTTCACGCGCTCCAACGCCACCGTCTTCTCCTTTCCCATGGCGGCGGATCGAGTCCGAGTGAGGCTACGACGCTGAGAGCGGAAGCGGGCGCAGCAGAGAAATCTGAGGAAGAATAAAGAGAATGAGGGCGCACTGTTCAAAAGCACGGTCCGGTGCCTTTTATAAGGTCACTTCCGAGTGACTGACTTGTAGGCCCAGACGATCTAAACAAATCCCGCAACAGTCGCGCGCACGATATGTGGCGAAAAAGGTGGCGCCGGAATCGAGGCGACCTGCCTAATCCGTCCCGATTACCACGGCCTCGCCCGTCCGGCGCGCTTCCCGAAATTCGAATCCCACAAAATCCGCAGACAGCAGAACAACTTGTCAGACGGAAGACATCCTCTGCATCATCATTCGGAACTCTACCGTAAAAGTTCACTCGACAAAAACTAAGAATGAACCAAGGCGACTGAAAAATAAGTTGGTGTCATCCCCTCAGTTCATTGATCCAGAGCAAGATATACTCATAGCACGAAAAATGAGTCGGAAGTGTTCTCAACTCCTTCCTCACTCAAACCCTGATCCATTCGGGGGCTAATGATGAAGCTATGTAACTAGCGTAGGGTCATGGATCTATTCAAGATACCCTCCCCAAGGACATCCCTAAAGGTACCAGGAGCATTCGAGGAAGAATCATCATCCACTCGACCATGAAGTTATGTTCCACTCGACAATCGTGAAGACACTCGACCGTATAGATAATCACTCAACTACCAGAAGATCTAGAGCCTCTCCACTCTGCAACGGTCGGGAATTAAATCATAGCTTTAATGGTCATTATGTATCTTTATTGCAGGCATTACCAGTAACGCCCCCATCTATATGTACCTTAAACCCTCTGTGACGTGGGCTGGCTGGGGTCCTGGCGCACTCTATATAAGCCACCCCCCTCCACAGGCACAAGGGTTCGCACTTTTTGTAACACACACGCATATAATCCAGTCGACCGCCTCCGGGCTCCTAGACCTAGGGCTGTTACTTCCTCCGAGAAGGGCCTGAACTCGTAAAACTCCCGTGTACAGCTCTTCCATAGCTAAGATCTTGCCTCTACATTCCTACCCCCATTCTACTGTCAGACTTAGAACCACGACACCGCCCCCTCTCCTTGTCCTATTCGGACTAGGGGGAGGGGCGCGCGGCCCAGCCCTGGCCACCTCTCCTCTTCTCCGTAAAGGCCCACTAAGGCCCATTAACCTCCCAGGGGGTTCCAGTAACCTCTCGGTACTCCGGTAAAATCCCGATTTCACCCGGAACACTTCTGATATCCAAACATAGGCTTCCAATATATCAATCTTCATGTCTTGACCATTTCGAGACTCCTCGTCATGTCTGTGATCACATCCGGGACTCCGAACAACCTTCGGTACATCAAAACATATAAACTCATAATATAACTATCATCGAAATGTTAAGCATGGGGACCCTACGGGTTCGAGAACTATGCAGACATGACCGAGACACGTCTCCGGTCAATAACCAATAGTGGAACCTGGATGCTCATATTGGCTCCCACATATTCTACGAAGATCTTTATCGGTTAGACCGCATAACTACGTACGTTGTTCCCTTTGTCATCGGTACGTTACTTGCCCGAGATTCGATCGTCGGTATCTCAATACCTAGTTCAATCTCGTTACCGGCAAGTCTCTTTACTCGTTCTGTAATATATCATTCCGCAACTAACTCATTAGTTGCAATGCTTGCAAGGCTTAAGTGATGTGCATTACCGAGTGGGCCCAGAGATACCTCTCCGACAATCGGAGTGACAAATCCTAATCTCGAAATACGCCAACCCAACAAGTACCTTTGGAGACACCTGTAGAGCACCTTTATAATCACCCAGTTACGTTGTGACGTTTGGTAGCACACAAAGTGTTCCTCCGGTAAACGGGAGTTGCATAATCTCATAGTCATAGGAACATGTATAAGTCATGAAGAAAGCAATAGAAACAAACTAAATGATCAAGTGCTAAGCTAACGGAATGGGTCAAGTAAATCACATCATTCTCCTAATGATGTGATCCCGTTAATAAAATGACAACTCATGTCTATGGTTAGGAAACATAACAATCTTTGATCAACGAGCTAGTCAAGTAGAGGCATACTAGTGACACTCTGTTTGTCTATGTATTCACACATGTATTATGTTTTCGGTTAATACAATTCTAGCATGAATAATAAACATTTATCATGATATAAGGAAATAAATAATAACTTTATTATTGCCTCTAGGGCATATTTCATTGGGTGTGTAACCATATAAGGTTTTATTCATGTAAATAGAACAACAATTTATTCTCTTACTTAAATGAATAACCGTATTGCAATAAACATGATCAAATCATATTCATGCTCAACGCAAACACCAAATAACACTTATTTAGGTTCAACACTAATCCCAAAAGTATAGGGAGTGTGCGATGATGATCATATCAATCTTGGAACCACTTCCAACACACATCGTCACTTCATCCTTAACTAGTCTATGTTCATTATGCAACTCCCGTTTTGAGTTACTACTCTTAGCAACTGAACCAGTATCAAATACCGAGGGGTTGCTACGAACACTAGCAAATGTTTCAGACTTGTGTTTCATCAAGTAGATATACTCATATATGCTCAAATCATCCGTGAAGATCAGAAAATAATGATACCTGCCGCGAGCCTCAATATTCATCGGACCACATACATCAGTATGTATGATTTCCAACAAATCTGTTGCTCGCTCCATTGTTCCGGAGAACGGAGTCTTAGTCATCTTGCCCATGAGGCATGGTTCGCAAGCATCAACTGATTCATAATCAAGTGATTCCAAAAGCCCATCAGCATGGATTTTCTTCATGCGCTTTACAGCAATATAACCTAAACGGCAGTGACACAAATAAGTTGCACTATCATTATTAACTTTGCATCTTTTTGCTTCAATATTATGAAAACGTGTATCACCATGATCGAGATCCAACAAACCATTTTCATTGGGTGTATGACCATAGAAGGTTTTATTCATGTAAACAGAGCAACAATTATTCTCTAACTTACATGAATAACCGCATTGCAATAAACATGATCCAATCATATTCATGCTCAACGCAAACACTAAATAACATTTATTTTAGGTTTAACACTAATCCCGAAAGTATAGGGAGTGTGTGATGATGATCATATCAATCTTGGAACCATTTCCAATACATATCGTCACTTCATCCTTAACTAGTCTCTGTTCATTCTGCAACTCCTGTTTCGAGTTACTATTCTTAGCAACTGAACTAGTATCAAATACCGAGGGGTTGCTATAAACACTAGTAAAGTACACATCAATAACATGTATATCAAATATACCTATGTTCACTTTGCCATCCTTCTTATCCGCCAATTACTTGGGGTAGTTCCGCTTCTAGTGACCAGTCCCTTTGCAGTAGAAGCACTCAGTTTCAGGCTTAGGTCCAGACTTGGGTTTTTTCACTTGAGCAGCAACTTGCTTGCCGTTCTTCTTGAAGTTCCCCTTTCTTCCCTTTGTCCCTTTACTTGAAACTAGTGGTTTTGTTTACCATCAACACTTGATGCTTTTCTTGATTTCTACCTTCGTTGATTTCAGCATCACGAAGAGCTTGGGAATCGTTTCCGCTATCCCTTGCATATTATAGTTCATCACGAAGTTCTACTAACTTGGTGATGGTGACTAGAGAATTCTGTCAATCACTATTTTATCTAGAAGATTAACTCCCACTTGATTCAAGCGATTGTAGTACCCAGACAATCTGAGCACATGCTCACTGCTTGAGCTATTCTCCTCCATCTTTTAGCTATAGAACTTGTTGGAGACTTCATATCTCTCAACTCGGGTATTTGCTTGAAATATTAACTTCAACTCCTGGAACATATCATATGGTCCATGATGTTCAAAATGTCTTTGAAATCCCGATTCTAAGCCGTTTAAGCATGGTGCACTAAACTATCAAGTAGTCATCATATTGAGCTAGCCAAACGTTCATAACATCTGCATCTGCTCCTGCAATAGGTTTGTCACCTAGCGGTGCATCAAGGACATAATTCTTCTGTGCAGCAATGAGGATAAACCTCAGATCACAGATCCAATCTGCATCATTGCTACTAACATATTTCAACTTAGTTTTCTCTAGGAACATATCAAAAATAAAACAGGGGAGCTAAACGCGAGCTATTGATCTACAACATAGATATGCTAATACTACCAGGACTAAGTTCATGATAAATTTAAGTTCAATTAATCATATTACTTAAGAACTCCCACTTAGATAGACATCCCTCTAATCCTCTAAGTGATCACGTGATCCATATCAACTAAACCATGTCCGATCATCAGGTGAGATGGAGAAGTTTCAATGGTGAACATCACTATGTTGATCATATCTACTATATGATTCACGCTCGACCTTTCGGTCTTAGTGTTCCGAGGCCATATCTGTTATATGCTAGGCTCGTCAAGTTTAACCTGAGTATTCCGCATGTGCAACTGTTTTGCACCCATTGTATTTGAACGTAGAGCCTATCACACCCGATCATCACGTGGTGTCTCAGCACGAAGAACTTTCGCAACGGTGCATACTCAGGGAGAACACTTGTACCTTGATAATTAGTGAGAGATCATCTTATAAAGCTACCGTCGAACTACGCAAAATAAGATGTATAAAAGATAACCATCGCATGCAATCAAAATATGTGACATGATATGGCCATCGTCATCTTGTGCCTTTGATCTCCATCTCCAAAGCATCGTCATGATTTCCATCATCACCGGCATGACACCATGATCTCCATCATCTTGATCTATATCAATGTGTTATCACATGGTCGTCTCGCCAACTATTGCTCTTGCAACTATTGCTATCGCATAGCGATAAAGTAAAGCAATTATTTGGCGCTTGCATCTTATGCAATAAAGAGACAACCATAAGGCTTCTGCCAGTTGCCGATAACTTCAAACATGATCATCTTATACAAAAACTTATATCTCATCATGTCTTGACCATATCACATCACAACATGCCCTGCAAAAACAAGTTAGACGTCCTCTACTTTGTTGTTGCAAGTTTTACGTGGCTGCTACGGGCTGAGCAAGAACCGTTCTTACCTACGCATCAAAACCACAATGATAGTTTGTCAAGTTAGTGCCGTTTTAACCTTCTCAAGGACCGGGCGTAGCCACACCCGGTTCAACTAAAGTTGGAGAAACTGACACCCGCTAGTCACCTGTGTGCATAGCACGGCGGTAAAACCAGTCTCGCGTAAGCATACGCGTAATGTCGGTCCGGGCCGCTTCATCCAACAATACCGCCGAACCAAAGTGTGACATGCTGGTAAGCAGTATGACTTATATCGCCCACAACTCACTTGTGTTCTGCTCGTGCATACTACATCAACGCATAAAACCTGGCTCGGATGCCACTGTTGGGGAACGTAGTAATTTCAAAAAAATTCCTACACACACGCAAGATCATGGCGATGCATAGCAACGAGAGGGGAGAGTGTTGTCCATGTACCCTCGTAGACCGAAAGCGGAAGCGTTAGCACAACGCGGTTGATGTAGTCGTATGTCTTCACGATCCGACCGATCAAGTACCGAACGCACGACACCTCCGAGTTCAGCACACGTTCAGCCCGATGACGTCCCTCAAACTCCGACCCAGCCGAGTGTTGAGGGAGAGTTTCGTCAACACGACGGCGTGGTGACGATGATGATGTTCTACCGACGCAGGGCTTCGCCTAAGCACCGCTACAGTATTATCGAGGTGGACTATGGTGGAGGGGGGCACCGCACACGGCTAAAAGATCAACTGATCAATTGTTGTGCCTCTAGGGTGCCCCCTGCCCCATATATAAAGGAGCAAGGGGGGGGGGGTGCGGCCGGCAAGGAGAGAGGGCGCGCCAGGAGGAGTCCTACTCCCACCGGGAGTAGGACTCCCCCCTTTCCTAGTTGGATTAGGACTTGGGAGGGGGAAAGAGGAGGGA
>NC_041384.1:86211071-86222596 GCF_002162155.2 Triticum dicoccoides
CCGACGCAGGGCTTCGCCTAAGCACCGCTACAGTATTATCGAGGTGGACTATGGTGGAGGGGGGCACCGCACACGGCTAAAAGATCAACTGATCAATTGTTGTGCCTCTAGGGTGCCCCCTGCCCCATATATAAAGGAGCAAGGGGGGGGGGGGTGCGGCCGGCAAGGAGAGAGGGCGCGCCAGGAGGAGTCCTACTCCCACCGGGAGTAGGACTCCCCCCTTTCCTAGTTGGATTAGGACTTGGGAGGGGGAAAGAGGAGGGAGAGAGGAAGGAAGGGGGCGCCGCCCCCCTCTCCTTGTCCTATTCGGACTAGGGGGAGGGGCGCGCGGCCCAGCCCTGGCCGCCTCTCCTCTTCTCCGTAAAGGCCCACTAAGGCCCATTAACCTCCCGGGGGGTTCCGGTAACCTCCCGGTACTCCAGTAAAATCCTGATTTCACCCGGAACACTTCCGATATCCAAACATAGGCTTCCAATATATAAATCTTCATGTATTGACCATTGCAAGACTCCTCGTCATGTCCGTGATCACATCCGGGTCTCCGAACAACCTTCGGTACATCAAAACATATAAACTCATAATATAATTGTCATCGAAACGTTAAGCGTGCGGACCCTACGGGTTCGAGAACTATGCAGACATGACCGAGACACGTCTCCGGTCAATAACCAATGGCGGAACCTGGATGCTCATATTGGCTCCCACATATTCTACGAAGATTGTCAGTGTCAAAACCGGCGGATCTCGGGTAGGGGGTCCCGAACTGTGCGTTTAGGCCGGATGGTAACAGGAGGCAGGGAACACGATGTTTTACCCAGGTTCGGGCCCTCTTGATGGAGGTAAAACTCTACGTCCTTCTTGATTAATATTGATGATATGGGTAGTACAAGAGTAGATCTACCACGAGATCAAGGAGGCTAAACCCTAGAAGCTAGCCTATGGTATGATTGTTGTATATGGAGTTGATTGCCTACGGACTACAACCCTCCAGTTTATATAGACACCGGATAGGGTTAGGGTTACATAGAGTCGGTTACAACGGTAGGAGATCTTGAATATCCGCATCGCTAAACTTGCCTTCCACGCCAAGGAAAGTCCCATCCGGACACGGGACGAAGTCTTCAATCTTGTATCTTCATAGTCCTGGAGTCCGGCTACCCGAACACCCCCTAATCCAGGACTCCCTTAGTAGCCCCCGAACCAGGCTTCAATGATGACGAGTCCAGCACGCAAATTGTTCGGCATTGCAAGGCGGGTTCTTCTCCAAATCTTGTGTACCTGTAGGAATAATGTCCGATTTTTGTAATGTAGTGCTCCTCGGCTTCCACGCCCGATAATGGCCGTCTTCCACGTGTCAAACGAATGCGAAAAGCTGGGGCGTTTTTACATCCACACCCCTAGCCGTATAAATGAGCCGCCTATTTAACGGGATGGGAATTTAGGTCCAAACCACATCTTCTCCTTTCCGCGAGTTATCATCAGAGCGCTTCCATCAAAGGTCCATTCCAACATGACCAGCCGTCGCAGCTCCTCCCCTCGCCCCTCCGGTCCCAAACCCGGGGACTGGGAGAGTTGCACCATCCCGCATAGCGAGTTAGTGTCGCTTCAGGCCAAGGGATTTCTCCCTCAGGCATACATGGTCCCGGTCCGAGCCGGTCTCGCCACCTACAATGGCGGAAAACAAGCAGAGAGCACCCCTAATCCTTCTAAAGGAGAGCGGGTGTGCCTCGTCTCCTATCTAATAAGGGGACTGGGATTTCCAATTCATCCATTTCTCCGCGGGCTTCTGGAGTTCTACGGCCTCCAGCTGCACAATCTCACGCCTGCCTCCGTATTGCATATTGCGGGTTTCGTCGCCCTTTGCGAGCTATTTTTAGGCGTTGAGGCTCATTTCGCGCTGTGGAAGAGGTTATTCTGCCTGGTGCCCCGTTCTCAAAAGGGGTCTATATACCAAGTGGGCGGAGCCGAAGTATGGCGCATCGTCGGGACCGGATACCTACCCGGAACCCCAAAGAAGGCGTCCGAGGACTGGCCTTCAGAATGGTTTTACATAGATGACGTCCCACTACCGGACCCTATCCGGGTCGGTCTCCCTGAGTTCAATAGTGCTCCATTGAAGAAATGCTTGAGCTGGCGTCTGCGGAGTTCTCAGAGAGAAAGCGACAGAGACGTCCTTTACCTGATGGGCCGGATAAGACTGTTGGCTCATTCCGGACTAACCATGATTGGAGTCATGGCCGCATACATTATGCGGGGGGTGCATCCACTTCAATATAGAGGCCACCCCATGTGGGATTTCAACGGGGAGGATGACGCCACCCGTTATGGTCGTAAGGGGCCGGCCTCAGCTGCCGCTCTAGTAAAGATCTTATCCTCTTTGTACAAGGGAGAAAAGGAGGAATTCCTCCGCGTCAACCCGCAGGCCGGATTTACTATGTACGATCCTCCAAGTTGGGTAAGTGAACAACTGCGCTTGCCCGTTTGTTTTATACTCCCACGGTTAGATATGTAGTCTAACGACTTCAATGCAGGAACTGCGACAGGTGGTAAAGGATATAAACAGCCGCCCTCCATAGCCCGAGGACCCAGAACGGTCCCTCGATCCGGACTCCGAAGAGGATCCGGACATATTGGTGGAGCTTATCGACGGGGTGTTCCATCAGCTAAGCAAGGACAATACCTTGGTAGCCATCACGGCTGATTACCCAGGGTTAATCCCGGCCTCCCAGGTGATAGAAACCGGAGTCTCATTCCCTTGAGAGAGATTCCACTCTCACGTATTCCGGTGTTTCTGACGACAACCGTGTTTTGCAGGGGAGATTTCCGAGCCAGGAGGCCAAACCTGCGGCGGCTAGCCAACGAGGGGCCGCAGGGCCCCGTGGGGCAAAAAGGAATGTAGTCCGAACTGAGATACCGGCACAAAGGTATAACACACCCTCTGTTTCCCTGGTGTTATTCTGTCAGGGCATATTAACGTTTGTGCTATCTTCAGAACGAAGAGACCTCGCCGGACTACATCCGGAGAGGTTGCCAATCGCGCCTCCACCAGCCAGGCTCCAACGTCTGGCCAGGAAGCGGAGGCGAGCACAAGGCGCGCACCGGACGCTCCTCCGACAGAGGATGCGGACAGGCTGTCTGCCACAAATTCTGAAGTGGAGAGTGCCATGAACCACAGGCGTCGCCGGACAGTTCTACGCGACGCTTGTTTCTCCCAAGAGGCTTTAGATGCCTTTAATTCGGGAGATGCGTACCTCTGTGCCGCTCAAAATGGTTTAGCCAGAGCCATGGAGCAGTATGTAAAAGACATACGGGTAAGAAAATTTTGGTCAAATATATATATACTAGTAGCCCCCGAGACTTGAAACAGTTAGAGCAACTGATTTAAGGATCATTTAATATGTAGGTTCTTACAGAGAAGAATACTGTACTGTCCCAGGAGCTGGAAAAGTGCAAGGCCCAACTAGAGGCCGCACTAGCCGCAGCAGGAGAGCCCAAAGAGACCCCCTCAGGTAAGATACACTTCGAAAGATTAGTATTGTGCGGTGTGGGTGCAAATCTGACAAATCATGTTGCAGATGGTGCTGGACTCGATCCGGAAAAGCAACAACTCTTACGCCGGCTAAAGGCCGGTGAGAGTACGTTGACAAAGGTGAGGCGAGAGAAGAATGATCTTCAGGAAGCCAACACCAGGCTAGACGTCGAACTTAAATATGTTCGTGGCCAGCTGTCGGACTCCACGAGGGAGAATCAGCGGCTTCGACGCGGCATATTCAGTAAGTGCTTGAACGAACTTTGAAAAAAAAAAGAGTTTGGCGAGGAAGTCGACTAACAGAGTAATGTTTGTAGGTATGCTCACAGGTCGTCCTGCAGAGGAGATGCCCGGTTCTACGGGTGACCTTCTTCCCGAACTCATGCAACTACACGAGCGAATTCGGCAGGCGATGCGAGGTGTTGCCCAAGCCTTATGGCCTGCCCACTCCATGCCCGAGGGCCTTGGAGAGCTTGCGGAGAAGCTGAAGGGAGCTCGGCAGCGCTTCCGGTTGTGGAAGATATCGGCCTGCCGACAAGGCGCTAGGGAAGCCTGGGCCACGGTGAAGACCCGTTTTACGAAGTCTGACCCAAACCACATGGCCGAGGTCGGACCATGGGGCCTGACAGGAAGGAGATCCCTATGAGCTTAGTATACGGCCAAGTAGAGTTGGCCGCGAAGTATTCCCAGCAGGACTGTAAATTAGACAGCCTGTTAGATGGTATAGAAGAGGAATACAATCAGTCAGAATGACTATGTAATTTTGAATTGACATGTGTAATGCCTTCTAGCCGGATTGTAGATCGTTTGTCGTTGCCGACCTTTTCGCTTCAACCTCGGGACCTGACGGTCCGGAGTGTGTCCGAATACCATAGCGGTTATATAAGAACCGTGGTATGCGTGGAGACCAGGCATAGGGGTCATTAGTGCTTTATCAGACAAGTGCCCAACTAGTTATGTTATATTACATGGTTAGTAAGAAACATCTTCCAGAGAGAATAGTTCCATTAGGGGTTCCTTTCGCTGGGAGGCATGCCCTAAAGTGCATGTCCAGATTGCGTAAAAAGACGCAGAAAAAAGCATCTGGGGGCGCATAAAATGAGTAAAAAGATCATCTTTTATCTCACTGACCGAATATTCCCTTAAGAACGCTAGCTTTCGGCTTCACCCAGTCTGAGGTACACATCCGGCTGACCCGGCAGTAACAATCGCAGAGGTGCTCCCTTTACCGCCTAGCCGAACAATCGTGAACGTAGGGGTAAGCACAGGAGCCAGGCAACCCCGCTTGGCCAAAACTTAAGTCATATCGATGCATATAATGGTGAAGAAAAAGGTACATGCAGAAGTTTGACGCATGTGTTGGGCGTGAAGCCCGTATAAATAAGCTTCTGTTAAAGAAGCCCCCAGGTTTAATGAGCGCGAGTGGCGCGTCACTAGATGAGCCTTTAAGGGCTATAAAAGAAAAGAGGGGAAGGAGAGAAATGTAAGACAGAAAAATGCAAAAAATGGACAGAGCAAGGAGACGAACACAGAGTCCGGCGCTAGGCATAGAATCTTCGGAGACGGGTGGCGTTCCACGGGTTCGGCTCGAGTCGGTTATCCGACGCATCTCGCAGGCGGTACGCCCCGCCAGTCAGGACTTGGTCGATTATGAATGGACCTTCCCACTTGGGCTTGAGTTTGTCCTTTTTCTTATCCGGCAGGCGTAGAACTAGTTCGCCAACATTGTAATTTTTGGCACGTACTTCTCTGCTTTGATATCTTCGGGCCTGCTGTTGATAAAATGCGGAACGGGCTTTTGCCACGTCACGCTCCTCCTCCAGGGCGTCCAAGTTGTCCTGCCGATCGAGCTCGGCTTCTCTTTCTTTGTAAATGCGCACTCTAGGTGAGTCATGAATTATGTCGCAGGGCAGAACTGCCTCTGCGCCGTACACCATAAAAAATGGTGTGTATCCGGTGGTGCGATTTGGCGTGGTCCGCAGCCCCCATAGCACGGAGTCGAGCTCCTCTACCCAGTGCGTGTTAGATTCCTTGAGGGACCGCACCAGTCTGGGTTTAATGCCGCTCATGATAAGACCATTTGCACGTTCGACCTGGCCGTTGGTTTGTGGGTGATAGACGGAAGCATAATCGAGCTCGATGCCCATGTTTTTGCACCAGAGTTTTACCTCGTCGGCGGTAAAGTTTGTACCGTTATCAGTTATGATGCTGTGGGGGATGCCATAACGGTGTACAACCCCAGATATGAAGTCTATCACAGTTCCGGATTCGGCCGTTTTAACAGGCTTGGCTTCTATCCATTTGGTGAACTTATCCACCATGACCAGTAAGTATTTTTTCCTATCGGTCCCACCTTTAAGGGGCCCGACCATGTCAAGCCCCCAGACCGCAAAAGGCCAGGTGATGGGTATAGTTTGGAGTGCGGTGGGTGGCATATGGCTTTGGTTGGCAAAAAGTTGGCAACCAGCTCATCGTTGGACTAGGTCCTGAGCGTCTGCCCGGGCCGTCGGCCAATAAAAGCCTGTACGGAAAGCCTTGCTAACAAGGTACCGAGCAGCGGCGTGGTGACCACCGAGTCCGGCATGAATTTCAGCCAGAAGGTTCCGCCCTTCCTCTTCGGAGATGCACCTTTGAAGGACTCCGGTAGTGCTTTTCTTATAAAGCTCTCCCTCATGGACTCTATAGGATTTAGATCGCCACACTATGCAGCAGGCCTCGTTTTGGTCCTCCGGGAGTTCCTTCCTAGTAAGGTAGGCTAGGAATGGTTCTGTCCACGGGGCGATAACCGCCATTATTACGTGGGCTGAAGGTGTAATTTCATTGGCAGATCCTCCAATTGTGTCAGATTGTTCGGCGTCGAGTGGTGCGGCTGGGTCCGGGCTGTTATTTACGGGTTCCCCCTCCCATGCTACGGATGGCTTGAACAATCTTTCTAAAAAGATGTTGGGGGGGACTGCATCGCGTTTTGCTCCGATGCGTGCCAGGACGTCCGCTGCTTGATTGTTTTCTCGGGCTATATGGTGAAACTCCAGCCCTTCGAACCGAGCTGACATTTTTAGGACGGCGTTGCGGTAAGCTGCCATTTTTGGGTCCTTGGCATCGAAGTCTCCATTTATTTGGGATATCGCGAGGTTTGAATCCCCGCGTACCTCTAGGCGCTGGATACCCATGGATACTGCTATCTGGAGACCATGTAGGAGGGCCTCATATTCGGCTGCATTGTTGGAATCCGTGTACATGATCTGGAGCACATATTGGACTGTGTCTCCTGTGGGGGACGTCAGGACGACGCCAGCCCCCAGTCCGGCCAACATTTTGGAGCCGTCGAAATGCATAATCCAGTTTGAATATGTGCCGTACTCTTTAGGGAGCTCGGCCTCCGTCCATTCTGCGACGAAGTCGGCCAAAACTTGCGATTTAATAGCTCGCCGTGGCTAAAATCCCGCGTTTAAAACGCTCTTGTTCAGCGGGGTCTGATGGTATGACGAATTCGTCGTCATCGAGGCTTGCCTCGTCTTCAGAGGGAGGCGTATAGTTATCATCCTCGACCTCTTGGTCTGCCGCTCTCTCATGAGGGATGGCTTTTCCATCTTCCTGTGCCGAATCTTGCTGAGGTGGGTGTTCTTCGGCGCTATCCGGGGTAGTATTATCTTCCATGCCGGAATCACCATTTTCGCTTTGGCGGGATTTAGAGAGGTGCCGCTGACGCTGGCGCTTTGGCTGTTTCTTGGGGGCGTCATCCCCCACTGTTCCATCGCCATCTCCATCTTTTGGAGTATCCACCATATATATGTCATATGATGAGGTGGCCTTCCAGCGCCCTACAGGTGCTGGTTCCTGTTCGTCTCCTACATCGTCGTCCATGCCGTCGATGTCTTTGGAGCTGAAGTCAAGCATGTCGGTTAGGTCGTTGACATTGGCTACAAAGTGGGTGGTGGGTGGGCTTTGAATTTCCACATTGTCCGTATCCCACCCTCGCTGACCGTAGTCCGACCAGGGCTCTCCTGATAAAGAGAGAGACTTAAGAGAATTCAGGATGTCGCCAAAAGGCGAATGCTGAAAGATGTCCGCGGTGGTGAACTCCATTATCGGCGCCCAATCGGATTCGATTGGCAGGGGCGCGGGGGGTTCGGAGTCCGGGGAGGAGTCCGGATCCTCGGAGTCACGGGTCGTGCAGAGTGCGGGGCTAGCGTTCGGCTCGATCGCTTTCGGGATCGTAGCCCCTGAGGTGACGTCCAACCGCTCATCCTCTATTGGCGCAATAGGCTCCGAGTTAGGGGTCGGAACCGATGCGTGTGTGGCCTCCAGGACACTGTCCAGGGGCAGAGCTAGATCATGCCCCTCGAGATAGTGCGGCGCGCTTGGCCGTGGCTCGAGCCCGTCGAAGATCAAGTCTCCGCGGATGTTAGCCGTGTAGTTTAAGCTTCCAAACCTGACTTGATGGCCAGGGGCGTAGCTTTCGATCTGCTCCAGGTGGCCGAGCGAATTGGCCCGCAGAGCGAAGCCGCCGAAGACGAAGATCTGTCCGAGGAGCAAAGTCTCACCCTGGACCGCTATAACACCCTCGATGCGACTATAGCTCCCACGTGTCGAGGCACGACTTAGAGGCATAATCGCATTGAAGGCATATGTCACAAGTTAGGCAATCTTCACAACATCCCATGTAATATAAATAATAATAATAAAGGGGAGATAACATAGTTAGCTTACACTCGCCACGTCAATCTAGTACATAAATAACATTACATCATCCAAACACTCATGGCCCGACTACGGCGCCAAAATAAAAGAGAACCCAACATGCGACACGGTCCCGTTCACCCCCAACTGGGCACCACTACTGATCATCGGGAAAGGAAACATAGTAACGTTGAGAGTCTTCGTCGAACTCCCACTTGAGCTCATACGCGTCTCCTGGAGCGGAATCATCAGGCCCTGCATCTGGTGTAATAGTAATCTATGAGTCACAGGGACTCAGCAATCTCGCACCCTCGTGATCAAGACTATTTAAGCTTATAGGTATGGCAAGGTAAATATAGGTGGAGCTGCAGCAAGCGACTAGCAAGTGTGGTGGCTAACTTATTTGCAAAAGAGGGCAAGAAGAGGAGGCAAAGCGCGAGCGATAAACTAAAGAGCAACCTGCGCAAACATTACTCCAACACCGTGTCCACTTCCCGGACTCCGCCGAGAAGAGGCCATCATGATAACACACTCAGTTGATTCATTTTAATTAATTAAGGTTCAAGTTATCTACAACCGGACATTAACAAATTCCCATCTGCCCACAACCGCGGGCACGGCTTTCGAAAGTTCAAATCCCCGCAGGGGAGTCCCAACTTAGCCCATGACAAGCTCTCATGGTCAACGAAGGAATAGACCTCCTCCCAAGACGTTCCGATCAGACTCGGTATCTCGGTAACTCAAGACACTTCGACAGGTTAAAACAAGACCAGCAACACCGCCCGAATGTGCCGACAAATCCCGATAGGAGCTGCACATATCTCGTACTCAGGGCACACTCAGATCGGTCAAGCTACGAGTAAAACCAACCCTTGAGTTTCCCCGAGGTGGCCCCGCAGGCTGCCTGGTTCGGACCAACACTCAGAGGAGCACTGGCCCGGGGGGGGTTTAAAATAAGATGACCCTCGGGCTCCGGAAACCCAAGGGAAAAGAGGCTAGGTGGCAAATGGTAAAACCAAGGTTGGGCATTGCTGGAAAAGCTTTAATCAAGGCAAACTATCAAGGGGTTCCCATTATAACCCAACCGCGTAAGGAACACAAAATCCGGGAACATAACACCGATATGACGGAAACTAGGGCGGCAAGAGTGGAACAAAACACTAGGCGAGAGGCCGAGCCTTCCACCCTTTACCAAGTATATAGATGCATTAAGATAGCAAGATAATATAATGATATCCCAACAAGTAAATAAAAGATGTTCCAACAAGGAACGGCCTCCAATCTTCACCTGCAACTAGCAACACTATAAGAGGGGCTGAGCAAAGCGGTAACATAGCCAATCAACGGTTTGCTAGGACAATGGTGGGTTAGAGGTTTGACATGGCAATTTGGGAGGCTTGAAAGCAAGTGGTAGGCATCGTAGCAATGGCATAGCAAAAGAGCGAGCAAACTAGCATAGCAAAGATAGTAGTGATTTCGAGGATATGATCATCTTGCCTACACAGTTGTCAGAATTGACTGGATCCTCAAAAGCAAACTCAACGGGCTCCTCGTTAGCGAAATCGTCTCCCGGCTCTACCCAAACAAGACAAACAAGCAACAAGGATATAATCAACCACGTGCAAACTCAAACAACACAATGCAAATATGATATGCTATGCGGGATGCGATGCGGGATGCAAAATGCAAGATATGACAGGAATTGCATGAACCTGGCTTCAACTTGGAAATCCAAGTGTGCCACTGGAAATATGAGATGAAATCGCTTGAAAACGATATAAAGAACGCTGGAATCGGAGTTACCGTTTGGAAATGGCAAGCGATTCAAATATGACACCGGTCTGCGATTTACAGCAAGTAGGCATCTAAATTCAATGAGATGAACATGCTACAGCAACCAAACATGACAACAAAATACATGGCAGGGATGCTCACAAGATTCTTAACAAAAGTCTAGCACTGGGCTACGGCCAATTCATCCATTAACAGGTTCAAACAAGCATGGCAAAAATGCATATGGCAAACAGATCTCAGACTTAGTGAAATTAACACTTGTCTGGAATTTCAGATCAGGTAGCCCTCTTCGGAGCAACAAAACTATATGCTACAGGAACTGAACATGGCAAAGTAAAGCATGGCATGGAGCTACTCAAAGAGCTTAACAAAAGTCCCTTAGTGACCTTGAGCCAAAAGGGATCAGAAAACACAATTGCAAGCACGTGAACATAGCAAAAACATAATCAGTTTTCACACTTAGTGAAAACTGGCACATGCTGAAATATAACTCAACTAGGCATGTTTACGAGCTCGATGCACTCACTATGGTGCAAGTCATGGCAAGACAAGCATACATCAATCAAGAGGCACAAAATGAAAGCTAGACATGGCAAGAACAATAGCATAGCATGCACGGATCAACTACAACATCACCGGCAAAATTGCAAACAAGTTGACAATCTGCCCAGATTCACAAAGTAGCAAAAGTAGAGCTCGATTGACTCAAGCTAGGGTGCTCCATAAATGCAAACAAAGACACGGATGGATAGAGAACTACAATATTAACAAAACTCCCTTACTGATCATCCTCAAAAGAGGCACGAATCACTAGGAAACAACATGAACATATGGCATCATGAGATAAACAACTCCAGGACTTAGTGAAATTACTAAGTCCCTGAAAACAGAATTAGCAAGTGCACCACTTTGCAAGCTTGCACAAGACACCACACACATCCTAAAAATACATAGGTTGCATCTCTGGAAAGATGACAAAACCCTTAACAAAACATATGTAGAACTCACGGGCATATCATGCACACAATAATCATGGCAAAAATGACAAAAGTGCTAAACGGAGTAGCAGATCTGACAATTAACTCAAGTAGCCCTCTTCTAACAGCATTTCGGGCATCAAGATGAGCTCAAATGAAAATGATGAAATGGAATGAAATTATGTACTCTCTGAGATGAACATTTTGATATGCTATATGCATGAATCGGAGTTACGTATGCAAAGTTACGGAGCTACGAACATGAGCACTTGGACTAAAAAATAACAGGGACTTAGAAGAAATTTCGACCTCCGGATCTAGGGTTGACCCGGCACGCGAACCGAGGCGGCGGCGCTGCTCGCCGGAGATGGCGCGGACGGCGGCCGGAGTGGAGGGGATCGCCGGATCCGGCTCTCCCGCGGCCGGATCTGGCCGGAGGCGAGGCGGGGAGGCGGCGGAGCGGACGGAGGGCGCGGCGGCGGCGTGCGGTGGCCGGGCCGGCGAGCTTGGGTGACGGCGAGCTCGCGCCGGCGAGATCTCCGGCG
>NC_041384.1:86222741-86249920 GCF_002162155.2 Triticum dicoccoides
GGGCCCCGCCTGGGCGCGGCGGGCCGGAGCGCGGGGATGTGGGCGCGGCGCCTCCGCGAACCCGGTGGCGACACGTGGCGGCGGACACGACGGGCGGACACGTCCGTCGGTGGCGCCTTTGTCCGGCGGCGGCGGGTGGAAATGGATCTGAGGTTAGGGATGGAGGGGATCCGGGATTTTTAGAAGGGGGAGGTATAAATATAGGCATAGAGGGAGCTAGGAGAGTCCAAATGAGGTGCGGTTTTCGCCCACGCGATCGTGATCGAACGCTCTAGATGATGGAGCAGAGTTTGGTGGGTTTTGGGCCAAATTGGAGGGGTGTTGGGCTGCAACACACACGAGGCCTTTTCGGTCCCTCGGTTAACCGTTGGAGTATCAAACGAAGTCCAAATGGTACGAAACTTGACAGGCGGTCTACCGGTAGTAAACCAAGGCCGCTTGGCAAGTCTCAGTCCAATCCGGAAATGTTTAATCCCCACACACGAAAGAAAGCTAGAAATGACCACCGGAGGAGAACGAAACGCCGGAATGCAAAACGGACAACGGGGAAAATGCTCGAATGCATGAGACGAACACGTAGCAAATGCAATGCACATGATGACATGATATGAGATGCATGACAAAGACAACAACACACGGAGACAAAGACCCGAACCCGAGAATATAAATTGACTTAACACCGGAAACGGCAAGAGTTGGAGTACAAATTGGGAAAGTTACATCCGGGGTGTTACAACACTCCACCACTACGAAAGGATCTCGTCCCGAGATCTAGGACTGAAGGAATGCCGGGTACTCAGAACGGAGGTGATCCTCGCGTTCCCAGGTAGCTTCACGATCGGAATGGTGTGACCACTTGACTTTGAGGAATTTGATTGACTTGTTGCGAGTCTTGCGTTCGGTCTCTTCAAGAATAGCAACTGGGTGCTCACGATAAGAGAGATCTTCTTGGAGCTCAATTTCCTCAAAGTTGACTATGTGGTCAGGAGTCTTGAAGCACTTTCGAAGCTGAGAGACATGGAACATGTCATGAACATTTGCAAAGTTTGAAGGAAGCTCGAGTTGATAGGCAAGGCCGCCTCTCTTGCTGACAATCTTGAAAGGTCCCACGTATCTAGGGGCAAGCTTCCCTTTGATACCGAAGCGACGAGTACCTTTCATAGGAGAGACACGGAGGTAAACATGATCTCCGATCTCGAAAGCCAAATCACGGTGCTTACTATCATAGTAGCTCTTCTGGCGGGATTGGGCTGCTTTGAGGTTATCACGAATGACTTTGCACATTTCTTCTGCTTCTGTGATTAAGTCATTACCCAAAAGCTGACGTTCACCGGTTTGAGACCAGTTAAGAGGGGTACGGCACTTCCTGCCATACAGAATTTCAAAAGGGGCCTTGCCTGAACTAGCTTGAAAACTGTTGTTGTAGGAGAATTCAGCATAAGGAAGACAATCCTCCCACTTCATGCCGAAGGAGATCACACAAGCCCTGAGCATATCTTCAAGAATCTGGTTGACACGCTCGACTTGATCGCTTGTTTGAGGATGGAAAGCTATGCTAAAGCGGATGTTGGTGCCCATGGCTTTCTGAAAAGAATCCCAAAACTTCGAGGTAAAGATGCTGCCACGGTCTGAAGAGATCACTTGAGGAATACCGTGCAGAGAGACAATTCGAGAGGTATAGAGTTCCGCCAATTGAGCTGCAGTGATCGACTCTTTAATAGGCAGAAAATGAGCCACTTTGGTGAGTTTATCGATGACAACGAATATAGCATCATTGCCACGCTTGGACTTTGGAAACCCAGTCACGAAGTCCATTTCAATGTGGTCAAACTTCCATTCTGGAATGGCAAGAGGTTGGAGGAGACCAGCTGGCCTTTGGTGTTCTGCCTTCACTCTTCTGCAGACATCACATTCATTCACGAATTGAGCAATCTCGCGCTTCATTCGAGTCCACCAATAAGCTTGCTTAAGGTCCTGATACATCTTCGTGCTCCCGGGGTGGATGGAGAGGAGAGAATTGTGAGCCTCGTTCATGATCACTTTACGAAGGTCACCTTTGGGTACAACAATATGATCCTTGAAGAAGAGAGTATCCTTGTCATCAAGGCGGTAGCACTTGTACTTGGACTGACTCTTGGCAATACCAATCTTCACCTTTTTCACCATAGCATCAAGAAGCTGAGCTTTGCGAATCTGGTCTTCCAAGGTAGGAGAGACTTGAAGGTTGGCGAGGAAACCTTGAGGAACAATTTGCAGATTAAGTTTGCGGAAAGCTTCACAAAGCTCGGGTTGATAAGGCTTGAGAATCAGATTGTTGCAGTAAGCTTTCCTGGTCAATGCGTCAGCAATCACATTGGCCTTGCCTGGAGTATACTCAATACTCGGATTATACTCTTGAATCATTTTGACCCATCGAGTTTGCCTGAGGTTGAGATTAGGCTGAGTGAAGATGTACTTGAGACTCTTGTGATCAGTGAAAATGTCCACTTTTCTTCCCAATAGAAGATGTCTCCAAGTCAAAAGAGCATGCACAACTGCCGCCAACTCGAGATCATGAGTGGGGTAGTTCTTCTCATTAGGCTTCAACTGGCGAGAGGTATAAGCAACAACTTTCTTCTCTTGCATCAATACTGCGCCAAGACCTTGGAGAGAGGCATCACAAAAGACCTCGTACGGCTTGGATTCATCAGGCGGAGTCAGAACTGGAGCAGTGATCAATTTCTCTTTCAAAGTGTTGAAAGCAATATCACACTCCGGAGACCAAACGTACTTGGCGTGCTTCTGGAGAAGATTAGAGAGAGGCTTCACGATCTTAGAAAAGTTTTCAACGAATCTTCGGCAGTAGCTTGCGAGACCGAGGAAGCTACGGAGTTGCTTCATGTTCTGAGGAGGTTCCCAATTCACAATTGCAGACACCTTCTCAGGATTCACGGTAATGCCCTTGGCAGAGATGATATGACCAAGATAAAGAACCTCATCAAGCCAAAATTCACACTTGGAGAACTTGGCGTAGAACTGATGTTCCCTGAGCTTATCGAGAACCAAACGCAAGTGCTTGGCATGATCTTCCTTGTTCTTGGAGAAAACCAGAATGTCGTCGAGATAGACCAAGACGAAGTCATTGGTGTAGGCGTTGAAGATGAAGTTCATCATGCGAGAGAACGTCGGAGGAGCGTTGACGAGGCCAAAAGACATGACAGTGTATTCATATGAACCAAAGCTTGTCCTGAAAGCCGTCTTGGGAATATCTTGCTCACGGATACGAATCTGATGATAACCCATACGGAGATCAAGCTTGGAGAATACTCGAGCACCTTTGAGTTGTTCGAACAGCTCACTGATGTTGGGAAGTGGGTATTTGTTCTTGATGGTCTTCTTGTTCACTGGACGGTAATCAACACAAAGTCGGTCTGTTCCATCCTTCTTCTTCACAAAAAGAACACCACAACCCCATAGAGAAGAACTAGGCCGGATGAGACCCATTTTCTCTTGAATATCGAGTTGCTTCTTCAGCTCCTTCAACTCTTCAAGTCCGAGCTTGTAAGGATGTTTGCACACAGGTTCCGTGCCAGGCTCAAGATCAATAACGAATTCAACTGGCCGGTGCGGAGGCATTCCTGGAAGCTCTTCTGGAAAGACGTCTTGATATTCGCAAATGACTGGAATTTGAGAGATAGCATCCAATTCACCCTTCTCATTGAGAGAAAATAGACGGATGGTATAATCACGAGCGGCAAAGACAATTACATCCTCAGACGAATGAGTCAATTGAATCTGCCTGGCTGCACAATCAAGTTGAGCCTTGTGCTTAGAAAGCCAATCCATTCCGAGAATAAGATCAATATCCGAGTTACCAAGAACCATTGGGGAAGAAAGGAACTTGTAGTCGCCCAATGTGATAGTAACATCTGGCACCTCCAGACTTGCACTCAAACGTTTGCCAGGAGAAACGATATCCATTTGTTTACCCAAATGAGAAGAAACGAACTCATGTTTGGTAAAAAAATGGCTTTGACATGAAACAATGCGATGCACCCGTGTCAAAAAGAACTCTTGCAGGAATATAATTAATAGGAAGGTTACCCATGATGACATCTGAAGAATCCTCTGCCTGAGCTGCATTCATCAAATTGACCTTGGCGTGCTTGGGGTTATGCTTGACCACAGCTGTACTTGCCGATCTGACAAGAGGAGGAGGAGGAAGACGCCTCTGGTTGAAACACTTGTTGGCATAGTGACCCTTCTGTTGGCACTTGTTGCACGTGACCTCTCAAAGCGGACGGTGATACGGAGCACTCGATCTTGGAGCTTGAGACGAAGTCTTGTTCTGAAAGCCAGGGTTGGGTGGTTGGGAAGAACCACTGCCACCTTTGCTCTTCTGCTGAAACGGCTGACGGAACGGAGGAGGAGGAAGCCAAAACTTCTGCTGCTTGGCCACTTGAGTAGAGGAAGAAGGAGTAACATCTCTGACTCGCTTCTTGGAAGCATCACACCTCAACTGAGCAGCCTCTTGCTTCAATGCCATGTTGTAGAACTCATCGTATCTCAAGGGCTCGAAGAGAACAAGAGCTAGCTGAATTTCTTCTCTGAGACCACCCCTGAACTGATATATCATGCTCTTCTCACCAGGGACGTCCTGCTTGGCAAAGCGGGCGAGCTTCTGGAACAACTTATTGTAGTCATAGACAGACAAAGAGCCTTGCTTCAGATTGCGGAATTCCTCACGCTTGCTTTCAACCACGCTCTGGGGGATATGATGAGCTCGGAAATCTCGACGGAAATCATCCCAAGTGATAACACGTCCACCTCTGGAGTCCTTGTACTACTGGAACCATTCTGCAGCTTGATCTTTGAGTTGGAAGGAAGTGAACTTAACAAAGTCCTCAGGCCTGACGTTACTGCACTCGAAATGCTTGCACAGATCCACAAGCCAATCGTCAGCATCGGTTGCCTCAACACAATTGCTGAAAATCTTTGGCCCGTTAGCAAGGAACTGGTTGAGTGTAGCAAAGTGATTCTGATTGCTGCCTTGATTCCCTTGACTGCCTTGATTGCGCTCTTGAAGAATTTGCATGATCAACTGTGTGTTTGCATTGGTTGCGGCCATCACAGCTTGCCATGCCTCCGGAGGAGGTGGAGGTGGTGGCAGATCAGGATTCGGAGTCGTGCGCGTTGGAGGAGCCATCCTGAAGAGGTTGACCACCATTAGCACATTGACAGACAAATATTGAAGCTGAATCCAACGGAATGAAAATTGCAACATATAGTCTTCACATCCGAACAAAATGAACGAATGCATTCCTCTTGAAATGGTCACCTATGAAACTCCCGAAACTTTCCGGTTATGCAATCAGGTGTTGGGGATACAGGGGAAGCATAATATCTCACCCAAACTAGCAAATCCTACATCCAGCTGTATCCATCCTTCAACACATAACCAAGAAACCTTCGGAAACCATCTACCTCAACCTTCGAAAAGCATCCGTTATACAAGTTATGGTGATACTCCCGAACTTCCGCCCCGGTACTGGGTGGCGTCGAGGTTATCTCACCAATGAACTGCATAAAAGAGATTTTCGATGTCGGCGTACTAAACTCAGGTATTCCAGAACTGCAACGATAAAATTATGATGAAAACACCTCAGAGCTCAACTCCCCGGGACACTTCCACTAAACCCCTGATAGGAGGCACCAAGACAATGTTCTCATCATAAAACCATCGGAACGATTCCAAGATACCCGCGTGATCCTAATTTGTTTTTAGTGAAATTTGAGAAGAGAAGAGTCAAAACTCTACATCAGGATGCCTTACCAGAGCGATGAGGAGACTAGGAAGTAAAAAGAATTCCTAAACTCTCCGATATATAATTCCTAAATGACTCAAAACATTTTTCTAGACACAACTCGGCCGCTAAAAATGATCAAGCAATGGGGCTCCTAAGGTCGGGGAAGGCTCTGATTACCAACTTATAACACCCTCGATGCGACTATAGCTCCCACGTGTCGAGGCACGACTTAGAGGCATAATCGCATTGAAGGCATATGTCGCAAGTTAGGCAATCTTCACAACATCCCATGTAATATAAATAATAATAATAAAGGGGAGATAACATAGTTGGCTTACACTCGCCACATCAATCAAGTACATAAATAACATTACATCATCCAAACACTCATGGCCCGACTACGGCGCCAGAATAAAAGAGAACCCAACATGCGACACGGTCCCGTTCACCCCCAACTGGGCACCACTACTGATCATCGGGAAAGGAAACATAGTAACGTTGAGAGTCTTCGTCGAACTCCCACTTGAGCTCATGCGCGTCTCCTGGAGCGGATCATCAGGCCTTGCATCTGGTGTAATAGTAATCTGTGAGCCACAGGGGCTCAGCAATCTCGCACCCTCGCGATCAAGACTATTTAAGCTTATAGGTATGGCAAGGTAAATATAGGTGGAGCTGCAGCAAGCGACTAGCAAGTGTGGTGGCTAACTTATTCGCAAAAGAGGGCAAGAAGAGGAGGCAAAGCGCGAGCGATAAACTAAAGAGCAACCTGCGCAAACATTACTCCAACACCGTATCCACTTCCCGGACTCCGCCGAGAAGAGGCCATCATGGTAACACACTCAGTTGATTCATTTTAATTAATTAAGGTTCAAGTTATCTACAACCGGACATTAACAAATTCGCATATGCCCATAACCGCGGGCACGGCTTTCGAAAGTTCAAATCCCTGCAGGGGAGTCCCAACTTAGCCCATGACAAGCTCTCACGGTCAACGAAGGAATAGACCTCCTCCCAAGACGTTCCGATCAGACTCGGTATCTCGGTAACTCAAGACACTTCGACAGGTTAAAACAAGACCAGCAACACCGCCCGAATGTGCCGACAAATCCCGATAGGAGCTGCACATATCTCGTTCTCAGGGCACACTCAGATAGGTCAAGCTACGAGTAAAACCAACCCTCGAGTTTCCCCGAGGTGGCCCCGCAGGCTGCCTAGTTCGGACCAACACTCAGAGGAGCACTGGCCCGGGGGGGTTTAAAATAAGATGACCCTCGGGCTCCGAAAACCCAAGGGAAAAGAGGCTAGGTGGCAAATGGTAAAACCAAGGTTGGGCATTGCTGGAAAAGCTTTAATCAAGGCAAACTATCAAGGGGTTCCCATTATAACCCAACCGCGTAAGGAACGCAAAATCCGGGAACATAACACCGATATGACGGAAACTAGGGCGGCAAGAGTGAAACAAAACACTAGGCGAGAGGCCGAGCCTTCCACCCTTTACCAAGTATATAGATGCATTAAGATAGAAAGATAATATAATGATATCCCAACAAGTAAATAAAAGATGTTCCAACAAGGAACGGCCTCCAATCTTCACCTGCAACTAGCAACGCTATAAGAGGGGCTGAGCAAAGCGGTAACATAGCCAATCAACGGTTTGCTAGGACAATGGTATGTTAGAGGTTTGACATGGCAATTTGGGAGGCTTGAAAGCAAGTGGTAGGCATCGTAGCAATGGCATAGCAAAAGAGCGAGCAAACTAGCATAGCAAAGATAGTAGTGATTTCGAGGATATGATCATCTTGCCTGCACAGTTGTCAGAATTGACTGGATCCTCAAAAGCAAACTCAACGGGCTCCTCGTTAGCGAAATCGTCTCCCAGCTCTACCCAAACAAGACAAACAAGCAACAAGGATATAATCAACCACGTGCAAACTCAAACAACACAATGCAAATATGATATGCTATGCGGGATGCGATGCGGGATGCAAAATGCAAGATATGACAGGAATTGCATGAACCTGGCTTCAACTTGGAAATCCAAGTGTGCCACTGGAAATATGAGATGAAATCGCTTGAAAACGATATAAAGAACGCCGGAATCGGAGTTACCGTTTGGAAATGGCAAGCGATTCAAATATGACACCGGTCTGCGATTTACAGCAAGTAGGCATCTAAATTCAATGAGATGAACATGCTACAGCAACCAAACATGACAACAAAATACATGGCAGGGATGCTCACAAGATTCTTAACAAAAGTCTAGCACTGGGCTACGGTCAATTCATCCATTAACAGGTTCAAACAAGCATGGCAAAAATGCATATGGCAAACAGATCTCAGACTTAGTGAAATTAACACTTGTGTGGAATTTCAGATCAGGTAGCCCTCTTCGGAGCAACAAAACTATATGCTACAGGAACTGAACATGGCAAAGTAAAGCATGGAATGGAGCTACTCAAAGAGCTTAACAAAAGTCCCTTAGTGACCTTGAGCCAAAAGGGATCAGAAAATACAATTGCAAGCACGTGAACATAGCAAAAACATAATCAGTTTTCAGACTTAGTGAAAACTGGCACATGCTGAAATATAACTCAAGTAGGCATGTTTACGAGCTCGATGCACTCACTACGGTGCAAGTCATGGCAAGACAATCATACATCCATCAAGAAGGCACAAAATTCAAGCTAGACATGGCAAAAATAATAGCATAGCATGCACGGATCAACTACAACATCACCGGCAAAATTGCAAACAAGTTGACAATCTGCCCAAATTCACAAAGTAGCAAAACTAGAGCTCGATTGACTCAAACTAGGGTGCTCCATAAATGCAAACAAAGACACGGATGGATAGAGCACTACAATATTAACAAAACTCCCTTACTGATCATCCTCAAAAGAGGTACGGATCACTAGGAAACAACATGAACATATGGCATCATGAGATAAACAGCTCCAGGACTTAGTGAAATTACTAAGTCCCTGAAAACAGAATTAGCAAGTGCACCACTTTGCAAGCTTGCACAAGACACCACACACATCCTAAAAATACATAGGTTGCATCTCTGGAAAGATGACAAAACCCTTAACAAAACATATGTAGAACTCACGGGCATATCATGCACACAATAATCATGGCAAAAATGACAAAAGTGCTAAACGGAGTAGCAGATCTGACAATTAACTCAAGTAGCCCTCTTCTAACAACATTTAGGGCATCAAGATGGGCTCAAATGAAAATGATGCAATGGAATGAAATGATGTACTCTTTGAGATGAACATTTTATATGCTATATGCATGAATTGGAGCTACGGATGCAAAGTTACGGAGCTACGAACATGAGCACTTGGACTGAAAAATAACAGGGACTTAGAAGAAATTTCGACCTCCGGATCTACGGTTGTCCTGGCACGCGAACCGAGGCGGCAGCGCTGCTCGCCGGAGATGGCGCGGACGGCGGCCGGAGTGGAGGGGATCGCCGGATCCGGCTCTCCCGCGGCCGGATCTGGCCGGAGGCGAGGCGGGGAGGCGGCGGAGCGGCCGGAGGGCGCGGCGGCGGCGTGCGGTGGCCGGGCCGGCGAGCTCGGGTGACGGCGAGCTCGCACCGGGGAGATCTCCGGCGATGGTGCGGCGGGGCTGGGAGGAGTGCGGCGGCCGGATCGGGAGGAGAGGGGCGGCGGCGGCTATCGGTGATGGGCGGCGGCGCGCTGGGCCGGGAGGGCCCGGCCTGGGCCCGGCGGGCCGGAGCGCGGGTATGTGGGCGCGGCGCCTCCGCGAACCCGGTGGCGACACGTGGCGGCGGACACGGCGGGCAGACACGTCCGTCGGTGGCGCCTTTGTCCGGCGGCGGCGGGTGGAAATGGATCTGAGGTTAGGGATGGAGGGGATCCGGGATTTTTAGAAGGGGGAGGTATAAATATAGGCATAGAGGGAGCTAGGAGAGTCCAAATGAGGTGCGGTTTTCGCCCACGCGATCGTGATCGAACGCTCTAGATGATGGAGCAGAGTTTGGTGGGTTTTGGGCCAAATTGGAGGGGTGTTGGGCTGCAACACACACGAGGCCTTTTCGGTCCCTCGGTTAACCGTTGGAGTATCAAACGAAGTCCAAATGGTACGAAACTTGACAGGCGGTCTACCGGTAGTAAACCAAGGCCGCTTGGCAAGTCTCGGTCCAATCCGGAAATGTTTAATCCCCACACACGAAAGAAAGCTAGAAATGACCACCGGAGGAGAACGAAACACCGGAATGCAAAACAGACAACGGGGAAAATGCTTGAATGCATGAGACGAACATGTATGCAAATGCAATGCACATGATGACATGATATGAGATGCATGACAAAGACAACAACACCCGAACCCGAGAATATAAATTAACTTAACACCGGAAACGGCAAGAGTTGGAGTACAAATTGGGAAAGTTACATCCGGGGTGTTACAAACGCATCGTTGTTGATGATCAAAGGAGCCATCGGGCCTAAAGGCGACAATACAGAGGAACTCTCAATGAAAGCACCATTGTCGGTGTCAAAACCGGAGGATCTCGGGTAGGGGGTCCCGAACTGTGCGTCTAGGCCGGATGGTAACAGGAGGCAGGGAACACGATGTTTTACCCATGTTTGGGCCCTCTTGATGGAGGTAAAACCCTACGTCCTGCTTGATTAATATTGATGATATGGGTAGTACAAGAGTAGATCTACCACGAGATCAAGGAGGCTAAACGGGATGGGGAATATGAGTCGCACGAAGTATGTTTTGATTGATGGACGGTTCGCTTCTACTTCCGCTTTCGTGGGGTCGAGAAAGGAATCGTCAACGGGAGGGATGTGATCGTGTGGAGCATAGGGATCAACTCTTGAGCTGTAGATCTAAGCCGTCTGTGATCAATCAAATGACTGAAATGTTTTAGGATGATGTGGACGCACGAAAACACAGAAAAATCAAGTAGTGGGGTGCCAATATAGTAGATTTGGATGAATAGAGCACTAACTATTTGTGAAAATTAATTTAGAACATAAATGATGACATGGCAACATGGCTGCATTATGCATGTTGATTGGTTGGTGTTTGGATCTGAACGCCGATGTGGCATGCATGATGATGTGGACAGTCCGCATGTAGAGAGAATTGGTAGAAGTGGGGAGCAACTTCTTAAGAATGTAGGATTTGGATACTGTTTTGGTTTTGTTCCCGTAATTGTTGGTGCACGTCCACTGCTGGCGTGGTGTAAAAATAGATAGTAATCGATGAAGAACTTGTTTTCCCCACATATCACTGTTCATGCAAATACATTGTTGTGGTTTACTGCTTTGTGCCTCGGTAGCACCATCATCGGAAAGGAGCGGGAGACAACCGGGGCGGCTCTACATCTCCACTTCGGCCTCTACCTCTGCCTCTGGGGGTGGCGCGACGGGGTACCTCCTCCTCCGCCTGCCATTTTTAGAAAACTGAACACATTTCTGAAAACACAAGACGATATTTTGAATAAATGTGAACAAAATTTGAAATTCTAAAAGAAGTTTTTAGAAAACATGAATTTATTTTCGGACATCAAACAGATTTTAAAAAAATGGTGAATTTTCTAAAAACAAGAACCAGTATTTGTGAAGGTGATTCTTTTTTATTTTCGAACAATTTTTAAAATACATGAAATTTTTTTGAATTTTTTTGTAGTAAAAACGAATAAATATTGAAATCCTGAAGGCTTTTCAAAACAATGAACCAAAATTCAAGTTCCAAACATTTTTAGTCATTTACGAACAAAATTTGAAGATTTCAACATTTTTGAGAAGAGTGAACAATTTTTTGAAATGCGAACATTTACAAATTTGTGAACAAATTTTAAAAACTCACACATTTTGTAAAAAAAAGGAATTTCAAACATTTTTTCTCAACAAAAATTGGAACAAAATAGAACGTGAGAATATTTATTCAAATTATGAACAATTTTTCGGAAATAGGATCAGAAATTACAATTCACCAAATATTTTTAAACACTTTTTAAAATCACAAACATATTTTGAATTTAAAAAAAATTCAAAATGGAAAACAATTTTGAAAAATCCTAAACAATTTGAAGTGGGAACAAATTTTGAATACGTTAACAAAAATGTGAAAATAGAAACATTTTTCTAAATTTTGTGAACAATTTTTGGAAACAGGGAACATTTTTTGAAACCCCGTTCATTATTTAAAATGTACTAAAGAAAAGAAAAGAAACATTCCGCGCAACTTTTGATAAACAGAAACATTTTTTGAAAGTGCCGAATTTTCGTTTAGAAACGTGAACATTTTTTGAATTCAGGAATAATTTTCGAAAACACACCCATTTTTTAAATAATTGAACATTTTTTATAACCACGAACAGTTTTTTGAGTTTTTGAATTATTTTTGCAATATGATTTTTTTTAAAGAATTAAAATTGAAAAATAGAAAAGGAATGAATAAATAAAAAATGAAAAAGAAAAGAACAAAGAAAGAAGGAAAAAAAGAAACAGAAAAACCGGTTCGGGGAACCTTCTAGAAGATTCCCAAAACAAAAAAAAAACAGCTGGGAAACTCTGCAAGGTACCCAAAACTGGAAACACTATAATACGTTAATGGGCTTGCCCAGCTTACCGCTTGATCGCAGAATGCAGTAAATAGGATATTCCCTTGGGGGGCCGAACGGCTGAAGATGCTTAAATGGGCCGGGCCATTTCACCTGCCCATGACGCAGAGTGCCTTAAATTGGAAATACCCCCATCCTGCCGACCACACAAAAACTCCGAGGCACCCTTCCAAACAGCACCAACAGAACCCGCGCAAAGCACGCAGCCAGAGGGTAAATCCGTCACTCCACCGAACCGACAACCTTTGGCGCACGGCCAGCCAGTGTGCACCCCACCAGCGTGAAAACCTCGCCAAGATTCGTGCGCGTCGGAAACCGCAGGGGCATACCCGTAATTACCCCGTCACCCAAAGGAGATTGCCTTTGTCACCAGCTGAGACCCACCCACTCTCTCTCCTCCGCCTCCGAGATGGCCAGCTCCTAATCCACACCACCACACCGCCACCGCCATTTCCACTTCTGCTTCTGCTTCTGCCTCTGGGGGTGGCGCGATGGGGTACCTCCTCCTCTCGCCCTCGCCCTCGCCGCCACTCGCGTCCCGGCACCGCTGCCCCGCCGCCGCCGCCGGCCGCCACCGCGCGCGGAGGGGCGCGGCCGTCGTCGCATCGTGCGATGGCGGGCCGTCTTCGTCTCAGGCCGCCCGGTACGCGCTGGCGCGGCGGGCCGTGCTCCTCGGGGTCTCCGCGCTGCCGCTCCTCCGCGACACCGCCGCCAAGGCCGCCGCGCCCAGCAGCGCGGGTCTCGTGACTGGTTAGTGCGATGCTCCGACCCGGGATCTGTTTGTTCATGTCAATTCCGTCTTGTGTTTATATTCATCATATGTTTACAGCACTAAAGCCAGTCTGTCTATGTAATACTGTCTGACGAAAAGGGTTTTACCCCCAATTCGTTACTGTCACCAACGTTTGCAGTACAAAGAGTCGAAGACTGTAAAACCAAAAACCTTCTATGGAATTGCTAAAGCAAAGAGATTGAATGTCAGCCTGCCATCTTAGACTCTCACCTAAACATATCAGATTGAAATTTTCACCTGACCTTATGACCTGACATTTCAAAGAATGTCACAGCAGCCTGAATAAAACAGTGCAATCGCACACCTAGTACAACTAAATAACACCATATGCAACCCTCAAAAAAAAAAACCCCACCATATGCAGAGAGTTACATGTCTTGTGTTGTAGAGATGCATGTGATGTTTCATGTCAAATCTCAAGACTATTTCTGTCGAAATGCAAATTTCCTCTAACTGTGGATCTTTGTTGCATTTTAAATTCTCACTAGAAAAATCCCCCGAGGCCCATTAGTTTATAAATATTGCTTAGAACTACAAATTTGAGTTTGGGCTGGATTTTTTTCCCATACTATCGTACTTCTACAAAAAGATGGTGATGACTATAGATAACTCCTCAAACTAAATCTTACCCTTGATATGTGCCACGCCACAAAGGTTTATGTCTAGGTTTTGTGAAAGGTTCATACCTGAAGCATCAGTCAGTTTGGACATGGCATAAATCCTGTACTTAATGCAGTTAATTGTCATGAGAATGCTTAAACCTGATATTTTTGTGGAATAGACTTGATATTGGAGTTACACAGCTATGCTCTCATTATTCACGACTTATCTCAAGTGAATTTGATCAGATGTCACTTTTTAAATTTTCCCGCAGTTTATGGCATGTCATTACCCCAAGGGTTTATTAGAAGAAAGGGGATCCTTGCCCCGAGGATAGATCATCATGCGCAGAATTGCTACAAAACTTTCAAGATTGGACGTAATAAAGTCATCTGTAAACCTAACGATGCCATGCTTGATGGTCAGAATTCCCGCCCTCATTTAAATAGGCATATTGAAGATGGGATTTACAGTATCATTTATGACTTTGGTAGTAACCCTGTCGGGGTCTACTATGATGCATTCCTTTGCTTTTGCTGCCTGGTATAAATATTTACTATTGTGCCTGGAAACTCTACTCCAAGATAAGGTTATTTTGAATTCCCTTGTCTTTGTGCTGCCTCATTGTCATCACATTGGAGTGCTATTTAGTGCTTGCATACGAATACTACTAACTTGGGAACATTTTGTAAACATAAACATACTGATACTAGATTACTAGTTCATTTGTTTTCCACATTTATGGTGGCTTGGAAAAATAGATAAATAGTTGACGTTGCTTTTCTCTGTAGAGACAAAGGATGTCCCAAAGGTGGATGAACCTCAGGCTGGCGGGACTATGGTTGATGAACCTCAGACTGGCGGGACTCAGACAGAAACTCCTCTACTTGAAGCCCCTCAACCCGAATCATCCTTACCAGTGGTGCAAACACAATCTTCAGGGAATCCACTTGCCGGACTTCTGAATGCAATTGCGGTTATTGCCTCGGGAGTTCTTGCTGGATTGTATGGTACATCTCAACAGGAAAAGAAGGCCCTGCAATCTGTCGTCTCATCTGTAAATCATCTGCAAACCACACTCACTTTGATATATTTCATAATACTTGCTGATATTCTTGTGTAGTCTTGACCAAGATCCTAAGGAAGGAAAAAGAGAAATGGACACAAATAGCAATGTGCATACCCATAGACAAACACACGTGTTTGTGCGTGTTGGTGCGCGTGTGTGTGCTTTGATTACTGGGCGTGGGCATGTGTTCTATAGAAAAATGAACACTCTCAAATTAGGGTGTGTGGGATCTTACATATATTGGACTGATTAAAACTAATTTTCGTTAGGCTTGGAAGTATAGGACTCACTGGAACCTTGTGAGCTTGAATACTCTTATTTCCCACCATGACGTTCTCAGGGAAGCATGTCTTAAGTTGACTCGCTTAGAGAGTGTAACTTGCATATGAATGCAATCAGATTTAAAAATATTATAAGTACTTTAATGCCTTGAAATTTTTATATGTTCAAATTGATCCATGAAGACATTTATCTGACATGTCTAAATTGCTACTTTGTTCAGTTGGAGGTCAAATTGGCTGAAAATGAGGCAGCGATCTCATTGATGAGGGAGACTTATGAAAAAAGGTTATTAGAGCAACAAGCAGCACAGAAGAAGCAATCTATGAAGTTCCAGGAGCAGGAAGCTTCATTGCTAGATCAATTGGCTTCAACAAAAAAGACTGTAACATCACTAAGTGAAGAATTCAGAAGGGAGAAGGCACGGGCTGAGGAGCTCAAGGATGAAATACGGAGATTAGAGAGTAGTATTGTTAAAGCTGGGGATGATAAAGATGTGCTTGAAGCCAAACTGACAGAAAAGGTTGGTGAAATGAATGATTTGCAGGAAAAGTTAAGTCTACTCAGCCAACAGTATGATAGCAAGGAGAAACGCATTGAGGAACTCAACTCATCACTTTCTTCAAAGGAAGCGGAGTATCAGAACCTGCGCCGTTTCTCTCATCAAACGAAAGAGAGTCTTGAACTTGCAAATGCTAAAATACAACAACTGGAGGAAGAGATTCATACAACTAAAAATGATCTTGCTTCTAAGATATCGTCAATTGATTCACTGAGTGAGAAACTTCAAGTATTAAGCTCTGCAAAGAAGGAAGCCGAGGAAAAAATAAATGAGCTAATTAAAGAGTGCACAGACTTAAAGGCTTCTTCTGAGATAAGAGCGAACCATGATTCTGAACTACTGTCTGAGAAAGATGATCTGATCAAACAGATGGAAGAAAAGCTCTCTGTTGCATTAAGTGCCTCTAGCAAAGACCATGAAGTCATTGCCGGATTGAACAAGGAATTGGATGCCACCAAAGCAATGCTAGACGATGAAGTTGCAGCACTGAAAAGCCTTAGAGATTTACTTAAATCCACTGAAGAGACCCTAAGTGATTCCCGAACTGAGGTTTCCGAACTTTCCAAGGACCTTGATGAAGCAAATAGGACAAATAAGGACCTGGCATTGCAGATTTCAAATCTCCAAAGCAAGTTCAATGAAATGCGAGAAGGTCTGACTTACAAGCTTGGAGAGGCTGAATCAGTATCTAAAGCTCTATCAGATGAACTGGTCTCAGCTAAAGAGATGATTCAAAAGGGTCAGGAAAAACTTGAAGCTACCTCTAATGAGTTTGCTTCTGCCGTGGAAGCTCGTGACAACCTGAAGAAAGAATTGCTGGATGTGTACAAGAAGTTCGAGTCCACCACACAGGAGCTTGTTGATGAAAGGAGAATCGTGACCACTTTGAATAGGGAGCTTGAGGCTTTGGCCAAACAATTGAATGCAGATTCTCAAGCACGAAAAGTACTCGAAGCAGACCTGGATGAAGCAACCAGATCACTAAACGAGATGAACACGAGCGCAGTGTCACTCTCTGAGGCGCTAGAGAGCACTCATTCCAAGAATACCACTCTTGAAGCAGAGAAAGAAATGCTATCAAAAGCTCTCGATGAACAAACAAAACTGACAACCGAGGCTCAAGAGAACTGTGAGGATGCTCAGAATCTTATCACAAGGCTTCAGACAGAAAGGGAGACTTTTGAAATGAGGTCTAGGCACCTCGAAGAGGAACTGGCCTTAGCGAAGGGTGAGATGTTGCGCCTAAGGAGGCAGATTAGTGCAAGCAAATCCCAGAAAACAAGATATGTTCCCAGAGCAAGTGCATCCACAGAAACCAGCACTGCTCCCAGAGCAAGTTCGCCCACAGAGACCAGCAATGTTCCCCGAACAAGTGTTCCCACAGAGACCAGTCAGACCCCGAACGAGCAGTCTGTGAATGATGGTACTCAGAAGACCGGCGAAATTGCTGCTGAGACTCCATATACTGTAAGAGTAAAGGCTAGGAGAGGAAAAGGCGGTGGGCCGCGATGAATCTATCTGGTAGTCCCATAGAGAAGTGCCATCTTCCTTTCATTTTGTTTAGTCATCAGTTATAACTTCATTTTTGATACTACCATCCTGTAGCATGGGTCATCATTTCAGTGCTATTTAGTTTACTTCCTTGTGACGTTTGAGACATCCAGTTCCTTTCCTGTAATTCACGTGCCATGGGTTTTGAGAATTTGAGAGTTTACTTGTGTACAGGTTAATTTTTGAACGGTCGACATGATGGAGAATTCTCCTATCTGTAGTTACACTGAATTGTTCATAGATATTATCCGCTCATTTTATCTACTTGGTAGAATCAATGGTCTGCTATTCACTGTTAATCTAGCAGTATTGCTTATTTTCAAATGCAGTAGCACTACCTATACTTTGTGCATCACATGTTTTTGGTTAACCCACATTCTCCTGCTTAATCACCCCAATGCACACATTTTCATATGCTGGAGGCAGGTTTGTTTGTTCCCTGGGGATCCATTGGTTGCTGCTGCCATTTGGTTTAAGGGAAACAGGGTGTATAGAACTTGCAGAGCTTTATTATTATATACTACAAGTATGTACGCCAAATTTCAAGGGATAGATACCTAATATCTTCTCAAGGAATATACTCATATTTTGGATGAACATACTCCAACATCTTTTTCATGGACATGGTTCCGTTCTGTTGAACATACTCTATTTCAACAGATAATGAAACTTTGGAAGAGTATATGCATCACAGATTTAATTAATATACTCAACAGAAATAATGTCTCCCACGTTCAATTCTCATGGAGACACACCTCACCTGTTTATCTAGAGCACATGGCCCACACAGTCCAGGTTTCTGTGTTGTTTGGTTAAGTCACAAGTCAGGCCCCGACTAATAGATTGGCAGATATATTCTCAATCTAACATGAAACTGCAACGCATTTTTTTATCAGTGGCAAATATTATGGGCTTAAATCATCTTTGCATAATGGGCATGTGCCAGTCTAATTGAAGATCCCAACCTCAGGCAGTTACCCCATGGATCAAGTTGTATTGTTAATTTGTGAATCAAATCCTTGAGCTGAGGCAATCTGAAACTGAAGTCCAAGGTGAAATATGTTTAGGCATTTATATATTTGATTTGATGATCATTGCAGAAGTTCTTGGTAGAACGAGCGTCATGGCACTAGCATTGGAAGCATGCCCATGAGGCGGTTCTATAACACTATATCACTAGATGAAATAATCGGCAGATCGGCGCTTGTTTTAAAACAGTAGTGAAACGAAGCGCAAAACATATACAGAAAAAAGACTTGCACAACGGGTGAGATAACTTAATGAAACGAGCATGTAACAATACATGATTGAACATTGAGAAATCATGATAATTTGACATTAATTTTCAACAGCATGGCACTGGCTGCAAGGCTCCACAACGTTTAACTCAACTGTAGAGGGAACTTTCTCTAAGATGTAACTTCTCACAACCACGAGTGCTTTACGGGCTTCCATGATCATATTCATATTCCCAACTGAGCATCCACTAGCACCATCCGAACACCTAAGATCATAACAGACAGTGTCCAGTGTAAGGCGCTCCAGCGAAACCGCGTTCTCAAGAATATGGACTGTTAGCTCAACCATGCTTTTCGCGGAGCAGAAACCGATGATCTTCACATCCTTGATGCTGCCATGGCAGTGTCCTGGCATCTGCCTTAGATGTGAGGAATCACCTAAAACTGAATCATGCTCTACACTCTGTTGTGTTACCTGCCCATGATAGATATCAATGTCACTCATAACAGACAAAAAACAAGATATGTGCTCGAATTAACTGTTTCAATAGACACTAGATATCCTTGGGAAGATGAGCATGACTTACAGACAACATCAAGGTCTCCAAGGAAGGACAAGCATCAAGAAAAGAAACCAGAGAAAAGTAATCATAGTCTGGGCAAAAAGCCCCTGCTGATACCATGAAAAAAATACACAAGTGCTTGAGGTGAAGGAATTTGCCAGGTAAAAACGGTATGTCTGTCTGTATAAAAAAAGAACACCTCAGATTAATAATATACCAAGGAAATCGCCGGTAATAACCCAGAGTTTTAGAGTATTACCGCCAAAGATGAGGTTATGTCAAGAGTTTCAAGATTTGGGACCATCTGTGGAAGCTTGGCGCGAGCATAATGAACAACGTTCCAACCAGAAGCTGAAATCATAATGTCTAGCACCGCATCTCCAATTGACACTTCTACTACGCCACCAGTGTATTCAAAAACGGTGAGATTAGGAGCTTTGCTCTTTATAACCTCCAGATTTTCACAGTTAGTGACCACCAACTGGCTGAGCCGCTGGAGCGCGCAAGGTATCTTGAGGCAAGCTATCTCTTTGCAATACGTGAGTACCAATTCCTCCAAAGCTAAAGAACATGAAAGAAGGCACCCTAACTCGTCCCCTGTAATATACACTTCAGACAATTCTAGACTTGTCAGGCTTCTTAAGCAACTAAATCCAGCCATGGGACGGAAGACACAACTGCTGAGACGAAGATCCCGAATTGTGTTTGCAATCCCATTAAGTAAAATTGAGCATGGAAAGTTGTAATCCAAGTCATCATGCAGCAAAAGGGCAAGTTCTTCAATCCCTGGCTTAACAGCAAGGTGAAGCCAATCATTAAGATAACATGCGCTAATATTGGCAACATCATCTATTTCAAGCCTGAGTGCCTTCACACCATTGCCTGAGTGGTTTTTCAGAATGCGGTAAATTATCCTGACAAGATCACTCGTTGTTTTATCTGATGTTTTATTCTTTCTGTACAGGTTTTCATCGAAGATTGTTTCCTTACTAAAGGTGAGATCGGGATGGCATTTCCAAGAACGTTGAAACAAGTGTGACACGCAGGCAGCACGTGCAGCATCTCGCAGGGACAGCAGAGAATGTATATGAGCCCAGATTTCCTGCTCGCACATGTGTTAGAGAAAAGTTCAATATTGGACTTGTAGAGGCGACCGGTTACTTCAATTTCGAAAAGAAAAATAAGGCCGTAGTGAATACCATTCGGAACTACGTGCTTCCGCTAAGTAAAGTGCATTGCGGTAGTTAGATTGAGCATTGCGCAGAGAAGATCCTTCCCGCAATGTTATTAGTGGCTTTCCTAAGAAGTGCTGTTAGTGACTTGTACGGATTAAGTAATATGCAATCCATCCACGAAATGTGCATTGAGTAACTGACATTCAACAATGTTAGTAGGTGCATTTTAGTCAAACAAGATGCACTGGATGTGATATGTTGCACAATCGCACGTGATAAACAAGTCAGTTTTGCAACAACAAAAGGCAGAACTGAACATGTAACTTCAGCTAGGCTAAAAATATTAAATAGTATTCCCCCGATCCATAATAAGTGCTGCAGTTTTGAACTAACCATAGTCCAAAACTGCGACACTTATTTTGGATTGGAGGGAGTATAATTTTTTTACCTGAATATTTATAGATATATCTAGAAGCCCGTGTAATAAAACGCAACAGCGCTAGCAGGTACAGTGAAGATACATGACATGAGCGTTGGTAACTAAGGTGAGAGGATAACAAATTACACAGACCAGATAGAATGTCATTCTACAATTACTAGAATATGCAGTTTAATCTTTAATTTTTTACTAGAATCAGGAAGCACTGTTATGAAATCAACACCTTAGTCCAAACCATAAAGCCAGTGAAAGCTTTCAGAGCAGCACTTAAATAGCTTCTATCTTTTCTAGTGGTGCCTAGGAAAGATAGAAGCTATTTAAGTGCTGCTCTGAAAGCTTTCACTGGCTTTATGGTTTGGACTAAGGTGGTTTGGACTATTGTGGTTTTGCGCCAAGTAAAAAAACTCATGGTTCTACGCATCAATCAAGTAACCCAACGAGTTGGTGTTTTGTGCAATTTCCTTTTATTTGTCCGACCAAGTAGAAATAGATTCTAAGATGGAGCTCAAACAAACAAAGGAGCTCTTGTGTCAGGTACTAGAGGGAGTACATGGAAGAGGATTGGATGGCTAAGATGACTCTTAATTCCATCTAGATCTAAGGCTATCTGTGTTTCTTCTTATTACTGCTGCTATTTTTCCTTTTGCTTCCAAGTTACTCTGAATTCCCTACTCTTAACTCAGTGAAGATCGATTCCTTTACGCAGATACATGCGACGTAAACAGAGAAGAAGCTTACTACGGTGGGGACGTGGGGTTGGATCTGGTGGTGACGCCGATGATGCTGCATCCACATGAGCCGCTGGAGCCCCATGATTCGATGTGTCGACGATGACTGAGGTGGAGACTCGGGATGATGAAGTCCAGACAAGCGTTCTGCCTCTCGGTAAACTCGCTCTATTTACCTGCAGCAATTTGAACGAGGGGCGGGGGATGAAATCGCATCGGAGCCGCCGCCGACCCCGAGAGGGGGAGAAACACACCCGTGATGCAAAAACTGCCTGTTGGGCCTTTTCGACGGGAAAAAAACGCTCCAACAACAACAGCCTCGATGGGCGTGTTTGGTGGGCGCGGCTATACCGGGCGCCCCTATTTCTCGCGTTATGCGAGACGAGAGGTTCCTCTCGCTGAAGAGCGCTTGAGCTTGGCCGGCCCGAGCGCGGGGGGCCACAGCCTTTTTTCCCTTTTTTTTCGTTTTCGGTTTCCTTTTTAATTTAATTTTTGTACTTTTTTTATACTTTAAAATATTCTAAATATATGTATTACAAAAAAATAATAAAAAATTGATTTTTTTAACAAGTATTAAAACATGTTGAATAAGTATTTGAAAAATGTTGAACAAGTATTTGAAAACATATTGATCATGTATATAAACACGTTGAACAACTATTTGAAAAATGTGAACAAGTATTTGAAAAAATGTTGAACAAGTATTTAATAAAAATGTTGATCGTGTATATAAAAGTGTTGAACAAGTATTTGAAAAATGTTGAATAACTATTTAAAAAAATTTAATGATTATTTGAAGAAATATTGATTACGTATATAAAATTTTTGAACAAGTATTTGAAAAATGTTGATGATTTATAAAATAATGTAGAATGAAAAAAAAGAAACAAAGAAAAAACCAAAAAAATGAAAAAAATCAGAGAAAAAAAAGAAAGAAAAGAAAAGAAAGAACAAAGAAAAAACGGGGAAAACCAGCTTAGATAGCCTCTAGTATGTCTTGATCCTAGTACTCCCTCCGGTCCTTTTTACTCTGCGTATTAGATTTTTATCAAGTCAAACTTTACAAAGTTTGACCGAATTTCTATTTAAAAAATATCAGCATCTACAGTACAATATATATAAGTCTGGCATTGTGTATGTTCATAATTTTCTCTATAAGTCTGGTCAAAATAAAGATACTTTGACTTCGGACAAAACTTATATGCAAAATAAAAAGATAACTCATAAGCGGAAGCGGGCGCAGTGGTTAAAGCCTCGCTTGAAGGAGGCGCGAAATGCGCCGGCCCAGGTGCGCGGGAGGCCACAACCTCGTTTTTTCACATTTTTTCTTTCTTTATTTCTTACTTTTGTTTATACTTTCAAATATTCTAAATAAATATATTATAGAAAACACTTTACATAAATTACATTTGAAAAAATTGTTAACAAAGCATTTTAAAAATATTAAATGCATATAGATAAAAAAGTTCTCATGCATACAAAAGATGTATATAGAAAAATACAAATGTATATGAAAACATTAATCATGTATTTAAAAAATGTTAATCAAATGTGCAGGTCACTGCACCAAATGCGCCTTTTGAGCAAATGATCAGTCTCGCTGGGTGGCCCGCCGGGTACGAGCTAGGCAACTCGCTGCTCCACCACCCTCACCGCTCCAGGCTGTCAATACCATGGGCGAGTGCTACCATGTGAAGGAGCAAGTGGCCGCTCCAAGCCTGCCGTGGTTCAGCAACTCGCTGCTCCAAGCCAGCTCGCAAAATAGTAGCAAGTTGCTCCAGGCTGGCACATGGAGGAGCACAACGGCACAGGCACTGTGGCTGCCGTGGACGAGGCGGTGTCGTACCGCTCCTCTCGCGCCATCTGATGTCGTCAATATGCGCATAACCGCGTGCTGCCGGCGGAAAAACAAGTCGGCTTCGCGGAGATCAACATGGCGGCCAGCACGTCTGTGGCCGCTGACGACAACGAGGAAAAGTAGATCATGGGGGGACGCTGCCACTTGGTTCCCATGAAGGTCTTGCTTGCTTCGCAGCCATCGTCGCCCCCCGCCCTAAATCCAACTCGGATCCATTCTTCACGGAAGCAGAGGCCACCCTTCCCCTCCGGCCGAAGCATATCGCTCTGGTGCCACTCCGATGAGTGGCACAACCGGACAAAGGGAAGATACGTGGGGGGAGCAAAGGGTGCTCTTGCCCTTTGAGCTGAAGCATATCCATCTGGAGCTCACGACGGTCCGATGAGCGGGCTGCCAGACATACAAAAGATATGTCGTGGGAGGGGAGATCCGCCGCGGCGGGCCTAGCTTAGTTTTATGCTAGTATTTTATAGTTTTAGTTAAAATATGTTTGAATGTAAATGTTTTCGTCCTGTTTATATGAATATCATCTACTTTTCATGAATTCTATCCGTTTGTTGAAACAGTGTTTGAAATGTATACTGATAGTGTTGAATGGCCAGCTCTTGCATCCGTGTCCGCGAAATGGTCCGCATATGTTTTGCTGGTCAGTCTTCGAGACTCCCTAAACAGACCAAATGCGCCATGCTAAAACACACGCACGCACACACCGAATGCGCATTTGAGCAGATGATCGGCCTCGGGCAGAAAAATTCGAGTTGCGTTTCCTTTTCCCCGGATTGTATGTCCTCCAAGTCGCTGCCGTGACTGATCACCGATAGACCGAACCGAACACGCATACGTACGTATACGCGCTAAAACACACCGCTGTCCATCAACCTACGACGATCGCCGCCGCACCGAACGCCATGTTCGTACGTGTCGTCGACCGAACACCCGGGCACCACCATGCACGTAGCACACTAGCACGTACGTACGTTCCAGAGAGTTTCCATCGAGCGTTAGGTTGCGCGTCACTGTTGACCCTTTCCCGCGCCCCCGCCCCGCTCGTCCGCTGCGCCGTGCTCCGGAGGACGAGACGCTCCTGCTCCGCCTTGAATGGCATGCGCCATGCATGAGCATGATCCAACGCGCGCGACGCTACCTAACGGCGCAGAACAGTACATGGATTTCCTCTTAACGATGCCGGAACAGTACAATGATTCTCTTCCTTTTAATGCTTTCTTCTTCTACCGCTCTACGTACGTATGCGCAGTGGCTTCAAGTAGTATAGAGCTTGAACCGTCCACGCGCGCGCATGCATGCGGCACCCATAGACATAGACCGGCAGATTTGACTGTTGATCCGGGACAGTTAGCCTGGCTGTGGCTGGCCGAGGGATGATCAAGGTAGTACTAGGTGCTAGGCTGTCTGATCACCTAACCAAAATCCCGCCGTCAATTTGCCAGCGCTTCGCCATCAACGTGCATGCCATTCCAATTCTATCTGCTCAGTGCTGGCTCGCTCGCACAGGAGCGTAAATGCAGTAGCACCAGTGTACTGCTGCTGCTGGCACGGAGGTGATGAAGGACCTGAGGCCGACGTGTCCCCCACCTGGGCGCGGCGGCCGTGGCGTGGCCCGCCTGCGCCGCACATGGGTTGGGTGCCGTGCTATCCCGGTCACCCCCTCGCATGGACAACGACGGGACGCGAACGCCCCTCGCCTGCAGCGTACGTGCCGCGGACCCACCGCCAAGAGCGCACTGTGGCCTCGCGCCCTCGCTCTTCCGTGGCTGTGTACCCTACAGTTGACTGCTGAGGCAGCAGAGGCAGAGGGAGAGGCAGGATAATAGGGTGTGTTGGGTTGAGAGGACACCTTCTGTACCCATTGGCATTTGCACCCACTTTTTAAAAAATGCACTTCAAACACATTTTAAAAAGTCAAAAAAACTCAAAAGAAAATTTCATGCATACATGTTCGCAAATGTGTATGCACGACACAAAGTTTTGTGAAAAAATGTCTTTTTGTTTTGTCTCTGTAAAAAGACGAATTTCAGTGCTTCTAAATAGCGTTTCACGACATAACTTTTTGTCTTTTTTGCACACGCCACAAAAAGTTATTTTTTCGTGAAACTTTATGCACACACATAAAACATGAAAGCGTATCCGTGCAACTAGTTTCAGATTTTTTTAGCATTTAGAAATATGTTTTCAGAAGTGGGTTCATATGTATCCGGGTTCATCCATGCACTTCCCGTGTTGGGTTTGCGGATCAAAAGACATGGAATGTCGTGGTTCCATTCCGGATGCATGGCTTGGTTCCGTTTTAGTGTTCAGTTGGAGATAAAAAATGACATGGATTGGTTCCATCCATGTGTTTAGTTTGAGAGGTAGAATGAGAAGAATTTGATTTCACTCACCTCTTTCATACGAACATATATATATATAGCTCTCTGTATTTGGACAACATATAGTTGAAAATTTTGGCAGCATTTCCTTTGTATTTTCAGGAACAACCAATTTTTTTTTGCGAAACTTCAAGAACAAGCAATTTAACAATATATGATCAGAAGTTAAACAAATAATAACATCACATATAACAAGTTTTCGATACAAATATCATAAGATGCAACAACATCACAAGTTCATCATAAAAAAGAAACACTATCCATTGCAATTCATACATATGGTTCACATACTAGCCCTCCAAAACCTCTCCTAATTGAAGTCCAGTATAAGTTCATAATGCAAAGTCCATTATCTCCACAAGTGCATCATGCAAGTATCCTCGTCCCATAGAGTTCAACTTAAATTCTTCAATGTGACTAGCCTGCCCCAAATCTTCCTCCACTTCTTAAGATGGTTGTAAACCTGACCGCCGGTGGTAGCTAGCTTGAAGTGTTCGTTCAAAGCTGCAACACATTGGTTGTGATGCGTCATCTTGAAACCAGCTGAAGTCCTCCTGCGACCAGCCATGAAAAGTTATCAAAAAATTGAATAAATCATCAAAAAAAATGAAGTTTCAACATATAGAAAGTAACATTCTATCCATCCATAAAAGAATAACAAAAAATGGACTAGAAACGAGAGGGAGAGTGTCGTGCAATTGTCACGGCAGATGTCCTAATGTGAGGACTTAGTCGTGAGGCCAACGCATCTATGTGGTAACTTAAGAGAGGTTGAGCGGAATCGAGAGAGGCAACACAAGACAAGGATTTAGATAGCTTCGGGCCCCGGGAAACATCATCCGGTAATAACCCTACGTGCTGTTTGTGGCTAGATCTCATTATGATCATGAGGAAGTCGCCATAAACCGGCTCTCCCAGTTAACTCTAACCCTTAAGATTGTTTCTTCTTACTTGTTCCTCTTTGGGGAGCCCCGCCCCTCCTTATATAAGTTGAAGGGGCGGGTTACATGTAGAGTCCAACTCGGACTTAAGACTTAACTATTATGACTTCTCTTCATGGGCTTCTTAACATCTTGGGCTTCATAACGCCTCGGGCTTCATAACTTCTGGCAACCCAGTTATCACTGTCTGCTGGGTTATAACTGGTGCCGGTTTAAGATGGTCTGCCGGTTTATGATTGTCTGCTGAGTTATCATCTGACTTAACTCCTGTCTTAACTGTCAGCCAGTTTAACAACCTGCCGGTTTATCGTCTGGGTTAACTGCCTGTCTTACCTGTCTGTCTTAACTGTCAGCCGGTTTAACAACCTGCCGGTTTACCGTCTGACTTAACACCAACCGGTTTACCACCCGCCTTAACACCTGCCGGTTTACCACCTGCCGTAACACCTGCCGGTTTACCACCCGCCGGTTTACCGTCCGCCTTAGCCATCTGTCTTAACTGTCAGCCGGTTTACTAAGTCCCAGCCGGGTTATAACTCCGGCCGGATCATACCACGGGGTATATCCCCGATAGAGAGGGATATGGTTCTGGTGTGTGGG